>NW_007070535.1:734839-804140 GCF_000164805.1 Carlito syrichta
TGGGTTACTTGCAGGTAACCCACTGTGAACTTTGCACTGGGCCACATTCCAAACATTCTGGGATGGGCCACTTTCGTTTGTAAAGTAAATACTTAAGCTTCTATAGAATTGTTTAACTTGGCATAAATCAATCATCTTAGGATGAAAAAGGTTTATAGAATATATCAGTCACGGATTAGGTTATCCTTTGTTATGGGATTTTAAGATTATCATATGAAAAGGGTTTAAAGGCAAACATTGATTAAGTTTTCATGGATTAAGGTTTCTGGTGGGTGGGGGATGCCCCTCCCACATCTGACTTTGTGTATAAAAGACCCATTGTAATTCCCAATAACACACATCGCTTCTGCACTAGACTGGAGTCCAGTCTCTTTCTCTCTCTCTCTCTCTCTCTCTCTCTCTCTTTCTTCTTCCTCCCCATCGCCGATGCCATCTCCACTTTTGGAGTACCCTGAACCCGGCTGGAGCTGGTCTCCAGCAATGGTATCTACTTCTGATGAGGCCTTAGGAAGCTTTTGGTTGTGGTGGAAGGAGAAGGGGGAGCAGGAATTACACAGCAACAGTAGAAGCAAGAGAAAGAGAGGGAGGCACGAGGCTCTTTTAAACAACCAACTCTCGCGTGAACTAAAAGAGTGAGAACCCACTCCTTATTGTGAGAACCGCACCAAGCCATCCACAAGGGACCCACCCCCATGATCTAATCACCTTCCCCCAGGCCTCACCTCCAACACTGGGCATCACCTGTCTGTATGACCGCCAAACCAGACCATGGTCTAAAACTTCAACACCTTGCCTGACACATCCCTTTCCTTGCTTTACTTCTTGACTTTTGCACCATGAGCAGGGATTTTCAGGTGCTTTGTTCACTGTCATCTTCAAGAATCTTGTATAGTACCAGGGAAATAGCAGGTGCTCTATAAATATTTGTAGACTAAATGTTGAGTGAATTTGACCCAATGCGATGTGTGCTTTCCTCATACTCCCACAGAAAATCCTAGATGCATTCCGATTGTAGACCACCTGCTGTGGCCCTGCTGCTAAGTAGTGTGGCAGCCCAGTCTTGCCTATAGGTTCACATAAAAGCCCTCTCTATACCAGGGATTTCAGCAGCTTTTTCAGATGAAGATTCCTTGACATTCAGCTACATTCATTCAGAATAATACAGATTCACTTTTCATTTTCCAAGTTTCTTTATTTTTTTATATATTTTATTTTAAAGATGTGGGGTACAATTCAGGATTAGGTGCATAAGTGGACATTGTATAGATAAAGTTTGGGCCTCCCTTTGGTCCCCACTTTGCTTGGTTTGAGATCAGGTACCCTTAATGATGTTGTGTTCCCTCCCCCTCCTACCCCAGCAGTATCCTGCTACTGCCAATCCCTTTCTTAGAGTATCATGGTACATGTTCAGGCTCTGCTTATGAGTGAGAACATGAGGTACTCAGTCCTTTGTTTCTGTGACAGATCACAGAGTATTATTGACTCTAAATCCATCCAAATTCCTGCAAAGTCCATATGCTTGTCCTTCTTTATGGCTGTGTAATATTTCATTGTGTATATGTACCACATTTTTCTTCCAGTCCAGTTTCGATGGGCAGCACGGTTGGTTCCATGTTTTTGCTATTGTGAATAATGCTGCAATAAACGTGCAAGTATCACTGAGTATATTCCCAGTAAGGGGATTGCTGGGTTATAGGGAACGTCAAGAAGTGGGGCGATTTCCAATTTATTTCCAGTCTTTTTCCTTTTATCTCAGTGGCTTTTAGCTTTGGCTATGTGTGAGAGTCACCAGGGAGAACTTTAGAAAACCTCACAAGATTCTAATTTAATGGGTCTGGGTAAGGGAGGTGAGTGATACCCGGGTCTCCTACTTTTAAAAGTTCCTGAAGTAATTTATGCAAGCCAGGGTTGCAAATCAGTGTCTTAAGTGAATTCCTGAGTCTCATTTCTCTGTGATAATATTCTCTGTTTCCATCTTTAAATCATTCAAGAGACTGTGGTGTTGAAGATGTACTCTCAGGATGTCACATATTTGTACTTAAGCAATATGAGATTGCATTTTAAGTACCTCAGCCTCTTAAAACAATGTAAAGATGGAAGCAGAGAATGTGCTCCTGGAAGAAACCTTCCAGTGAAGATAGACGGAGTGAGCATGAACCGTAAAGTCAGCCTGGTTCCACAAGTGTTTACGGAGTATCTAATGTGCACCCAGTTTCTCATGGTATGTTAAGCACTGTGAAGATACTGAAGCTAAAGGGGAATGAGGATGCTTGATATATCCTTGCGCTCAAAAAAATGAAAGATTGTTAAGAAAACATTATAAAACAACACACTATGAAGGATCAAAATATGTGTACCTGATTTCATGACATACAGGAGGTCTGGGTAGGGTATATGAGAAGATAGGCCGGAGAGTAGAAAGTCCAGATAACCAGCATCTGAGGATACTGTCTTATGAGGGAGAAATAAGGGCAGTTAAATAAGGAAGAGGGATGATCATGATAACCACAAGCAAAGAGATCAGTCAAGATTCTTCAAATAAGCAGGCCCTAATCACTGAAAACACAGGACAGTATTTTGTGTGTTCCATGCTTTACCCAAAACTGTTTTTGTTAGTTACTGATCTTGTATAAAACAGGCAACTGTGACTTTCCTAGTAATTTCAGTGTTAACTTAGTGTCATTAGTTTACTCTAGATTCACTCGCCTGAGTGATGAAAAAAGCTTTGGGAGATCAACCTCCTCTGAAAATAACCTCGTGAATGATGTGAATCCTTACCTTGACTGGCTCCTTTGACCGGTTCTTACCTGTCAGTTACTGGACATACATCTTCTCTTTCCCCAGGAATCTGACCTCACCTTTCGTCTGGCCAGTGGGCTCGTGATATGGCAACCCATGTGGGAGCACAGACAGCCTGAAGTCTCTGGCTTCACAGCTCTGGTAAAGCCCATCCGGAACATCATTACAGGTTCGTGACTTGGACACCCAGTGGGACATTATTACCAGATTCCCTCACACATAGTAGTTAGGGTGATGGGATGATTTGCTCTTAAGAAGCCAAAAAGAAGCAAATCTCCCCACGGAGTTGTCTAGGTGTCCCAGTGAAAGGCTTATTCACATGAGGAGAAACTATTCCAAACCAGGGGCACGTACATTTCTATTAAGGATGTTGGGTAAGTCATTTAACCTTTCTGTGCCTCAGTTTCTTCATCTGTATAATGGGAACTAAAATATCACGTGGATAGGACTTATAGGACTGTTCTGAGGAATAAAGGAGTTCATGTATGAAAAACTGCTTTGAAGTATGCCTGGCACATAGTAAGCAGTACCTGCTATTATTATTATTATTATCATTATTATTATTATTATGTCATCATCGTCACCATAACCATCATTGGTGAAGCAGAGGCTCCTTAACAAAATCATCTTGGGGTTTAGTTGCTATCGAAGCATTTCACTTCAGGAATTGTCTAATGAGATTGTCCTATTTTTGAATTGTAGAAACTAGCACAACATGATAGGTTGAAAGGTGGATAGAGGTTCGTGCTTCACTCCCAATCTCTCTCTTACTGTGTATGTAGCCTGACTTCCCTGAGCGATTCTGTTTATGTCAAATAGATGTGATAATGCCACCCCATACTAAGAAAGAAGTGGGAGTTCACATCAAGTGCCTGTTTCTAGTAAATGCTCAATAAATTCCACCCTACTATTTTCAATTCTGTTTTGAACATCAATAATAAAGTCTTAAATGAATTAAATTACATAAAGAATCTACTGAAGCATATATTCATATATGTATCCTAAATATATACACACATAAACAGAATAGTTTACTTAATTCTTGAGATTTCTATGTAGATAATGGAGGATTATGCATGTAAAAGGACTTTATAAAGGGAAGGAAATTATAAGCAATTCTTGCGTACTTTTATCCCCCTATAACTTAACACAGCCTTGCAAGGTACATAAGATGTTAAGGAATTGTGTAAACAAAAGAGTGCGGTATTATTCATCTATTTGATAAGATACTTATAGTGACAAATATAGTCTTTCAAAAGGGGGATGAAATAGTTTTCATATAGAAAAAGCAGCCTAACTGCACAATTTACATGCATACAAAGCATTAATCTTGATATATTATAAATTCAAGAATAATAGTTTGTCATAGATTCCAATATCAAAAGAATAAGTATCATAGCCAGAAATCTGCTTCAGATTCTGTGTGTGGAGTGAGGTTAATTACTTAGGATTAAAACAATCTGAGAGTAAAGACAGGACACATATGACACTATTTTTAAAAAACTGAAAAAAAAGACAAACAGAAGAAAATAAAATATGCTAAAGTATAACAGAATAACTCTTGAAAAAACCATTGATTAAAGAAATTTAATTTTTGATGTTTTAGTCTTTCTATCTCCTTCTGCTGTGAATGGGAAAAGTTACTTCAAATTTAGAGCTGTCTCTCTCTTTTTGATTAATATATAAGCTATCATTTAACACATATATAAAAACATAACACATATACAAAAACTACTAAGAAACGGTGTCCCTCCAAGGAAGGACTTAAGTTGTTTACTCACCCTCCTTCTGTTTCTGGGTGATTTCACAGTGGATTTCTTTCCCTTCTGTCTGATGCCTGTGGCCTTGAAGTGGTGCCCAGCATCTAAAGGAAAATTAGACTCAGCTTAGACAGCATGGCCAGAAGAAAAAGCAATGGCACATGGTGACCTTGGTAAATCACCTTCCTTCTCAACACCAGTTTACTCATCATTTAAATCAGACTTTGCTGTCTTAGTTTCCCACTGTTCCTGAGCCTCAGATAAAGATGTAACTCACTGGAATTTTACATCTGGGACAGCTTCATGTGATGGTTAAAGCACAGACTCTGAAGTCAGACAGTCCAGGCTAAAATCTTTTTTTTTTTTAAATTGGGGTCTCACTCCATCACCCAGGCTGGAGTGCAGGGGCACACACATGGCCACCCCAGCATCAACCCTCTGGGCTCAGGTGATCCATCCGCCTCAGCCTTCCTAGTAGCCAGAACTACAGGCACACGATCCTACATCCGGCTAATTTTTTATTTTATTTTACTTTATTGTAGAGACGAGTTCTCGCCATGTTGCCCAGGCTGGTCTCAAACCCTCGGGCTCACGCAATTCTCTCTCCTCGGCTTCCATCAGTGCTAGGATTACAGGCTTGAACCTTTGTGTAAGGATCGAGTGACCTTGGGCAGGTTAAACTCCCTGGGCCTTAGTTTCTTCCTCTGTAAAATGCATATAATAATATAGCAGTATTATAGAGTTATCGTCAGGGCTAAATGAGTTAACATAGTCATTTGCGCACAATGATATTTTGGTCAACGACTGCCCGTCTATATGACAGTGGCTCCATAATATTGTAATGTAGCTGAAAAATTTCTTGTCACCTAGTGATGCTGTAACTGTCGTGACATCACAGCAATGTGCCACTCATGTGTTTGTAGTGATGCTGTTATAAACAAGCCTACAGTGCTGCCAGTTGTATGAGAGTACTAGCACATACAATTATGTGTAGTCCTTAATGCTTGATATTTTTTTTCCAGCTTGGAAAATATTGTTTATTTAGAAAGTAAATTGGAGAGAGGGAGAGAGAAGGAGAGGAGATTCGCCTCCCCAAGATAGAGGAGGGGGCTAAAGCTAGGAAACATGGCTTGGCCATGGCTCAAAGAGCCACATGCCACACCAGAGTTTACCAAAGCAATGGCCAATACTTGGTATTAATGACTAACAGGTGTATGTATTTGGTGTTTTATCTTACCGTGTGCTCTTTCTGCTTATAAAAAAGTTGACTATAAAGCAGTCCCAGACAGGTCCTTCAGGAGGTATTCCAGAAGAAGGTATTGTTATCTTAGGAGCTGACAGCTCCATGCATGTTATTGCCCCTGAAGACCTCCCAGTGGTTCAAGATGTGGAGGTGGAAGACAGGGATATTGATGATCCTGACCCTGTGTAGGCCTAGGCTAATGTGTGTTTGTGTCTGAGTCTTTAACAAGAAAGTTTAAAAAGTAAAAAACATCAAAGAATAAAAAAGCTTATAGACTAAGAATACAAAGAAAGTAAATATTTCATACAGCGAATTCTGTAAAGTGTGTTTGTGTTTTAAACTAAACGATGCTACAGAAGAGTTAAAAGGTTTATAAAGTAAAAAAGTTACAGTAGCTCAGACTGATTTATTATAGAAGGAAGAAAACTTTTCAAAATAAATGTAATGACATCTAAGTGTACAGTGTTTATAAAGTCTCCAGTAGTGTATTGTAATGTCATCTGTCTTCATAGTCATACACTCTCACTCACTAAATCATCCATAACACCTTCCATTCCTGCAAGCTTGATTCATGGTAAGTGCCCTATATAGGTGTGCCATTTTTAAATCTTTTATACCATATTCTTACTATACGTCTTCTATGTTTCTATACATCAATACTTACCATTGTGTTACCTTTGCCTACAGTATTCAGTACAATCACATGCTGTGCAGGTTTGCGGCCTAGGTGCAATAGGTTAGAGCAGGGGTCCCCAATCCCTGGGCCATAGACTGGTGCGCACCAGTCCGTGGCCTGTTAGGAACGGGGCTGCACAGTGGGAGGTGAGCGGTGGGTGAGGGAGTGAAACTTCATCTGTATTTACAGCCATTCCCCATCGCTCACATTACTGCCTGAGCTCTGCCTCCTGTCAGAGAGTGGTAGCATGAGATTCTCGTAGGAGCACAAATCCTACTGCGAACTGCGCACGCGAGGAATTTAGGTTGCATGCTCCTTATGATAACTGAATGCCTGAGATCTGAAACCGAGCTGAGGAGGTGATGCTTGTACTGGGAACTGCTGCAAATACAGCTTAACATGAGCAGTGAGGTTTGACTGCACAGAGACCTTAATAATTCAACTGCTTGCAGACTCATATCAAAACCCTATCCGTGATTGGCAAGTGAGTTGATGTACTTCAGTTTTACAGCTGCATTTGGTAGCAGGCTTTAAGTCAGACACTTATTTTAGTCTGTATGTGGCCTGTCTGTTATTTTATTGACCACTTTTTTCTGAACCTCTTTTTTATCGTGAGTTGTATAAGTATTTCATTTCATATTACAGTATGATAATAAAAGAAATAAAGTCCACAATAAATGTTATGTGCTTGAGTTATCCCGAAACTGTCCTCCACCCTGGTCCATGGGAAAATTGTCTTCCACGAAACTGGTCCCTAATACAAAAAGGTTAGGGACCACTGGGCTAGACGATACAGCCTAGGTATGTTGCAGGTTTGTGTCAGTACACTCTATGATGTTCGTACAACCACCAAAGTGCCTAATGATGCATTTCTCAGAACATACCCCCATCCTTAAGCACCACATGACTGTATATGTAAAATGCTTAGAACTGGACTTGGCATATATTAGGTGCTGAGATGCTAACTATTATCACTATTTTTAGTATTGCTAACTTTTTAACACCTTATCCTACTTGGATTGAGTTGAGATGGATATCTACATTGATAAAAAAGGAATAAGATTTTTGAACTGGTTATTTGATTCCTCTTACAACATGTATTAAGCGTCTTCATTTAAGGTGATAATGATCCATTAAATGTGTTTCAAAATTTGAAAAAGAAATGAACTTAGGAAATTAAAGGAACTTACAATCTTATAACATGTGATGAAATTTCTCCCGTCTTTTCAGCCAAGAGAAGTTCTCCTATCAACAATCAAAGTCGGACCTGTGAATCACCAAATCAAGACACAAGTCACCTAGAGGTTAGTTTACTGTAATCATGAGAAGAAGGGGAGCGGGGAGCAGTAATTCTTTGGACGTACTGTAGTGTGAAGGGAAAGGCCTAAGTTCTAGAACATACTCCCAGGCTCAAAGCCAAGCTTCCTCCCTGATTATGCAACTTTTAACGGCCTTTGGTTTTCTCTCAGTCTCGTATGAAATTTAGTTTTATGCATCTCCTAAAAGTGCGGAAGTGCTGACACAAGACAATATACGACTAGTGTTTTATCTCGATGGTTAGTGTGTAATGAGTGGCGCTTTATCTTAATGACTAGCACATAACACTCAATAACTGTACGTTATCATTACTCCTCCCAGATTACATAAAGTATCATCTTGTTCTCTGTCAATTATTGAATCCCCAAATGTTTGTTAGGTAACTAATGTAGGTAAGATAGTGCTGCAGGGGAGAAGTGGCGGGGGAAGAGGAAGGAGGTGTAAGATAAATACAGCACTATCCCTTAAGGAATCTATGTTTCATGAGGAGTCAAGACTAACTTACATACAACAGAAGATACAAAATAAAGCAGAGGATAATTCAATGCAAATTTATCACAGGGGTTCAGAAAAGAAAGGAAAGGCCAAGGTAGTTGAAAGCTACTTGGAGCTGGGCTCGGTGGCTCAGCCTGTAATCCCAGCACTTTGGGAGGCCGAGGTGAGCGAATTGCCTGAGCCCACGGGTTTGAGACCCGCCTGGGCAGTGAGACCTCATCTCTACAATAAATCAAAAAATCAGCCGGGCGTGGTAGCGCACGCCTGTAGTTCCGGCTACTTGGAAGGCTGAGGCGGAGGGATTGCCGGAGCCCAGCGGGTCGAGGCTGTGGTGGCCGGGAGCGGCCACTGCACTCCAGTCTGAGCCACAGAGTGAGACTCCAACTCAAAAAAAAAAAAAGGAAAGAAAGCTATTTGGAAGTGAAGACTGCCATTCTCTGAACATATCATTAGATGACCTGCCTTCACTTTCATTTCAATATGTGTAAAATGAAACTTGCTGTCTTCCATCAAAATTGTGTCCCCTTTCCAACTGATGCACCGCGGCCAGGAATATCATCACCCCTTTAACCCTCCAACCTGTAAGTTTTGGAGTCCTAATATATCGACCACTTACTGAGTAATGACTAAGTACAGACTGTGATTTATGTGTTGAAGGTGTATACTTTTTCACATTTAACATCTTTGAAATCGAGTGTACTTGGCAACCTTTGACCTTTTGCAGTCTCCCTGTGGGTAACAGTCTTGATTTGTTGTTGTTCTTGTGCAGCCTGAATTTGGTCGTCTCTAGCCCCAAATTACGCAGCATCAGGCATAGTGGCTTGGAAGTATATGTCAGAGGGAATGGTGGGATGCTCTTTTAAGAAGTAGCACTTAGCTGGGCTCGGTCGCTCAGCCTGTAATGCTGTGCTTTGGGAGGCTGAGGTGAGTGAATTGCCTGCACCTGAGGGTTTGAGACCCGCCTGGGCAACTTGGTGAGACCTCATCTCTACAATAAATCAAAAATTAGCCTGGTGTGGTAGCGCGCGCCTGTGGTTCCAGCTACTTGGAAGGCTGAGGTGGAAGGATCGCTGGAGCCCAGCAGGTCGAGGCTGAGGTGGCCGGGAGCGGCCACTGTACTCCAGTCTAGGCGACAGAGTGAGACTCTGACTCAAAAAAAAAAAGTAGCACTTAAAAAAAATAACAGTGTTGATACAAAGGATGTTACTCTTGAGGAAAACTCAAGTATTAACAACTCTGAGATGAAAATGTTAAATGTGAAGAAGTCTTAAGAACACCTACACCAATTTATTCCATTTATACTTACTTTTTACATATATATAGGATGGAAATAAAATCAAAAGGTATGCCTCGATAAGTCTGAAATAGGTCTTTCAACAAATATACAATAAAAAAATTCCTCACTTATACGTGAAGTACCCTAGTTTAATTAACAGGGTCCTTTTGTTCTTAATAATACATAAAATAGTGATGTGTCTTATAAACGATGACATCTTGGAAACAATGAAATCACAAATCTTGTATTGGTTTTACTTAATCTTCTCTAATTGATTTCTTCCTGAGTCATATTGTTTTCTTTTTGTTAAGTTACTCAGATGTGCTCTTTATTCTCTCTGCCCACTACTATCCTCTAAATCCAGAACCTTGGATTTTCTACCCCCAGACTGCTTCATATAATTCCACTTCATCATCCCTGACTAATCTTCCCGATGTATAATTTATTGGTTAGCTTATCATTCCACATAAGCTGTTATGTGCGAGGTGACGTCCTTTTATCCTGTCCCTTTCTCCTTGGGAGCTTTAGAGCAGATCCTGTGGACCAGCACCTCAAGACCAGATTGCTCTTCCTAGTTGTCCATGCCGCCTACCAACTGGCACCATCCTTCCTAATGACCCTCTCTCTGATTACCCCTTAAGTCAATTAAGCATTGCGTCCAACTTACAGTGCATGCTCATTTTAGCATCTGAATCTTTGCTCAGACTGTTCCCTCTAGCGGGAATGCCTGCTTTCCTCCTTACTCCATGTCTAAATCTCATCCTTTTAAGGAACAATTAAGATCTTAATTTCCCCACGAACTCTTGTCTAATTAGCTTAAACCCACACTGTCGAATGCAGTAGCCACCAGGCCCATGTTACTATTGAACACTTGAAAGATGGCTATTCTGAATTGAGTGTAGACTGTATACTGGATTTTGAAAATGTAGTATAAAAAAGAATGTAGCTCTCTTCCCTACTGAAAAAGTCTTGACCCTTATTGCAATAGATTTGAATAAAATCCTCATTACTATTTTGAAAAAAAATTGTAAACATCTTAATAATTTTTGCATCGATTCTATGTTGAAATAATAAATTTTGGTTAAGCAGAATATATTATTAAAAATAATTTACCTGTTTCTTTTTACTATTTTTAATGTGGTCTCTAAAATAGTCAAAACCAGATACGCAGCTGTCTGTGGCCTGCATTATATTACTATTAGACGTGCTGCTCTGACATTTGCTTACCTGTCTTAAAACTTAACTGTAAGCACTTGAGTTTAAGGTTCAGATTCTTTTTTTGGTTGTTTTTTTATTTCGAATCAGGGTCTCACTCTCTTGCCCAGGCTGAAATACAGTGGCATGCTCACAGCCACTGCAACCTCAACTTGCTGGGCTCAGGTGATACTTCTGCCTCAGCCTTCCTAGCAGCTGGAACTACAGGCACGTGCCACCATGCCCGGTTGGATTTTTGCTTTATTGTGGAGATCGGGTCTCGCTAAGTTGCCCAGGCTGGTCTCAAGCCCCTGGGCTCAGGAAGTCCTCTCGCCTCCGCCTCCCAAAGTGTTGGGATTACAGGCATGAGCCATCGTGCCCAGCTAAGGTTCAGATTAATCTAATTTTTAAAAATATCTCGAATCACCTGAGACACACAGAATATGCTCATGCTAACAAATTATGTATTTGATCATGTTCAGAAGACTTATTCCATAACATTTCTAGCTGTATTTGTCTCTCTATGCATCATGGTAGAATAATGCTGTATTTTGTAAATAAAACTTGAAATTGTAAGGGATAAACTTCTAGATAGATTTTTGTGGATCTTTATACTTCAGTAAAGAATTGCATCTATAAAACCTGTGGAAAAATATCTCACATTACCTGGGCAGATTACATTTGTTAACTAAGTGTAATTAAGATAAGCTACAAGGTAAGAGAATTGCTGAATATATACTTATAAATCACAGTAAAGGTCATCATGTGTGGTTGGAAAAGTATCCTGTACCCCTCCCCTGATGAAAGAGGAAAAAAAGCTTGAACCTTGCATTTCAATTCTCGTGTTCTGGTTTTAAACTTATTAGCTCCTACTAACCTGGTGCTTTTTTTTTTTAGCCTTATACCCCTACTCAGTTCACCTCAGTATGATGAATTGTTGATTTATAACTCTCCTGTAGATACTGGACATGGTGAGGAAAATAAAAGAATCAAAGACAAAATGAAATAAAATATATAGAAGTAATTAGCCTAGTGCTTGAAATGACACAGAGGATCTTTACAAGTCTGTTTCCATTCTTTCTTAGATGACGGCACAAATCACTTACCTAAGACATTATAATCAGTTACACTGGAAAAAAACTCCAAATATATGTATATACATATATGTAACCATGTGTGTCATATGGCAGCTAATTCTAGAGAATATACCTAAAGGAAAACAAATAAACTAATCTGCTATGTTCACCTTTAAAAGGGACTCCAGGTGGTCTGTGAAACATTCCAGTCAGACTCCATCTCACCTAAGGCCACCATTTCAGGCTGCCACCGAGGAAACTCCTTTGATGGAAGTCTGTCCTCCCAAACTTCCCAGGAAAGAGGTCCATCACATTCCAGGTACAGAATTGCAATGTTAGAAAAAAATGTATCATTGGTCATCAAAAATTAAATATGCATTTTTAGCTACATTGATTGCCTCTGTTCCTTCAAATCTATATATGTAGGAAATGTGTATTCATGGTCTTGGTCAAAGTATAATTAGAGTAATAATTCCAGAAATCTACTTATGAATGGCTCTCATTTAAACAAGCTAGGGTGGAAGTGGGAAGACATACCTGACTTAATGAGGTGACATACCTGACTTAATGAGGTGTCTGAATTAGAAACTATTTTAAATGTTTAAGTGCAGAAACATAATCAACAGATTATGTTGCAGAGATGTTAAAATATTTGCTTTAATATATAAGGATATTTTATACCAGTGGATCCTTGTTTTAGAATGGGTACTTCTAAAGAACTTAGGAATTAAAAAGTCTGTTCTTCTTAAGCACTCTTATTCTGCCCTTGTTATTTTATGTACATGGTGAATTTGCTTGAAAACACCCTCCCCAGAAACAAGAACTAGTCGACTCCTTCCTACTCCTTGATGGAAATGTGGACACCTGTAGTCATGAAGCTTGCCCTAAGGGGTGAAAGTTCCAAGACCACTTTCTTTAGCCATTGATCAGTTGATTAATATTTGAGCTATTTTCGCTTTTCATCTATTATGAACAATGCTACAATAAACGTTCGCTTACAAATTTTAGTGTAAGCATAGGTTTTCATTTCTGTTGGTGCTATACCTAGGAGTGGGATTTCTGGCTTGTATGGCAAATTTGGGTTGATTTTGTTTTTTTAAGAAACTGCCAGATGTTTCCAAAATGACTGTACCATGTTATATTCCCACTGGCAACATATGAGAATGTGTTTTTCTGTATCCTCAGAAACCTTCGTTATTGTGTCTTTTTGATAGCTATTCTAGTGGGTTTGAAGTAAGATCTAATTGTGGTTTTAATATACTTTGTCTTAAATGACTATGATGTTAAGTATATTTTCATGTGCTATTAGCTGTTTGAACATATTCTTTGATAATAGGTCTATTCAAACATGTTGCCCACTTTTTAACTGGATTGCCTTATTATTACATTTTAAAAGTTCCTTGTACAATCTGGGTTCCAGTTTTTTACTAAAAAAAGATTCACAGCTATTTCCTCCGAGTATCAGACTTACCCTTATATTTGATGATTTTTAAATGACCTGTTTTCATGTGGCACCAGAACCAGACTACATAGGTACAGTGTTTTTGAAAGAGTTCTTAGAATTATTGAAAGTATGGAGCCATGTATACACAATTGCTTTTTTAATGAAAAATATTACTATGTTATGCTTTAAAAGTATGTAAAGAAAGTGTTTATCTTTGTGTCTTTTTTTGACTTTAAAAGCAAATAATCAGTTGAATAATGTTCTGCTGGTTGAGACTATGAAATTGTGACAGCAAATTTGGTTTTGTAAACAAGGCTGTTTGTGCATATCTACTAATATGCTGTCCCATATTATGGGTGATGATGAGTGCTTAAAATCGTATCATATGTGTGGAATCTAAAAGTGTTGAACTCATAGAAGTAGAGATTAGAATGATAGTTACCAGAAGGTGGAGGAGGAGGATGAATGGAAAAAGAGAAGCTGTTGATCAAAGGATGCAAGATTTCAGTTAGATGGAAAGAATAAACTCTAGCGATCTATTGCAAAAAATGGTGACTATAATAAATAATAAAGCATCATATATTTCAAAATTAGTTAAAAAGTAGGTTCCGAATATTTTCATCACTGAAAGTATGTGAGGTGGTGAATTTGTGAATTAGTTTGATTTGATCTTTCCACAGTATAAACATTTATCAAGGCATCATTGTACTCCATTAATATATAATATATACAATGCTTATCTGGCAATTAAGAATAAAATCTTAAAAAATTAAAAATAGAAAATAATTTGGAAGGAATTCTATGAGGATAACTAATCTAATCTATTGCCATCTAGCTGATGCACTAACAACACTTTAACTACTTAAACACTTTAAGCAATGAGGAATTCATTACTCTCTGATGAACTATATTTCATTTTTAGATAGCTCTATTTAGTGGAATGTCCTTATATTTGACCAAAATATGCTTTTTTATAGTTTCTGTCTATGGTTCCTGCATTAATTTTTTTTTTATTGCTGTGTAACAGATCACAACAAGCTTAGAGGTGTCAAACAATACATATTTATTATCTCAAAACTTCTGTAGAGAAAATCCAGGCACAAGTTAGGGTCTTACCGAACTGGAATCGGGGGGTCTGTATGGACTGTAGTCTCCTCACATGCTTGACTGGGGAAAGATCCACTTACAAAGTCTCTCAGGTTTTTGACAGAATCCATCTCTTTGCAGTTATAGAACTATGGCTGTTCTTTTCTTACTAGCTATGGGCTGGAGGCTGGTCTTAGTTCTAGAACTTGTCCACAGTTCACTTCCACATGGCCCTCTCCATAGGCTAACTCACAGCAGTGCAGCTTACTTCTTCAAAACCAACAAGGGCGAAAAACGATCTAAAATTCCAATCTGGTAATACGGAGTCATTATAATGTGACATAACCACAGGAATGACATCCCATCACCATGGTTACAGAAGTGAACCTAATTATGGTAGTGACATCCCATTACCTATGCCATATTCTGTTGGTTATAAGCAAGTCAAAAGTCCTGCCTGCAGTCAAGAGAAGGAGATTATACCATGTGGGAATCAGAGCATCTCCCCTAAAATCTGCCTGCACCATTCTTTTGAAGATGTGTAAACTCTTCCCATATAAGCCTTCATATAGCTCTAGATAGCTCTATTTAGTGGAATGTCCTTGTATTCAAAAGTAACCATTATGACCACCCTCACAAGACTCTCATTTTATTTGATGTCTCACAAAGTTATCAATGACAAAATTAAATCAGATTTGTGGAAAGATAGTTACTTAAGACACAGACTAAATAGGATAACAATAATAACTATTTTTTTTTTACATCTTCTATGTACAAAACAGTGCTTCAGTCTTTACATTTGTGGTATTATTTAAATATGAACTTATTCATTTATTTTTATTTTAGTTAGATGGCACCACTATTGACTGATATATCTCAGTCAAAAATATGAGGTTTACTCTACTCCAAGTCTTTTACATTCTGACTTCCTAATAGTACTTAAATCCTTTCTCCCCCCTAACCTCATAGTGGCTGCTTTAGTTCAGATTCTTATAATTTCTTACTTAAATTCTGCAACTGCTTCCAAACTAGTCTTTCTATAGTCAGCATTACCTCCTCCTAATCCCTTATAGATGTACTGTGGCCAAAGTGATAATACCTGTGGACTAAAGAGACAAGTTACCTGCACTAACCATACCAACAGACAGTGGTGAAATAGGCATAGGATTCCTGCTGTGGATGTGTCTTTTCAAATGGAGGAAATGGGAGGTACTGGTCCATAACAGTTCTGAAATTAAACTTGGAAAAGAGTTGGAAGCCCCTTGATTAGAACTCAGTCCTACTCTTGCCCATGGCTCTTGGCTCCTTCCTCTGAGCTTAGTAATTCTATCCTCTGAGTCATCTTTCTTTTTTCCAGAAAGTGGCACAGTCAAGTAACTTCCTCAGCCTGATTCCTGCCAATAAAGTGTTGAGGGTCCAGCAGCCACTTTTCATTTTGTGCTGCCTGTGGAAGTGTTTTTGCTGATATAATTCTTTCAAAAACTTTGTGGGTCTACTGTAAATCTTATTAGAGTCTATTAGAATGGACAAAATACACATCCACAAATCTAAGATAATTCTATCTCTATTTGTACTTCTCTTGAATTGCAACAACCTTAAGTTTCTTATAAATTTTCTCCTTCTCCCTCTTTTGATAGATCGATAGATAGAGAGATAACAGTTTCAAAGTCTTTAGAAAGTCTATTGTCTAATGAAACAATATTCTTTGGCATTGTTTTAGATCATCCTGAAGTCTTAACAAATGGCCGTAGAACTATACCATTGGCTTCATATTTAGACCATGTTTTTCTCAACAGTTTCCTAGATTCGGTGTTTGCTTGGAAGCCATTTCTTAATTTTAGCATTATCTGCCATCTGGAGAGGCTGAGATTTTTCAAAATGATCAAGTCTCAGCTCATTAGTCTTTAACAGTTCTTCCTTTAGTTCATATCTTTTCTCCCTCAACTTACTAAAAACAGCAGGAATAAGTTAGAAGTTACCTTCAACATTTTATTTGGAAATCTCTTTTGTTAGATCACCCAGTTTTGTTAAGCACATTTTTTAAACTTTCCATGTCACAGCAAGCAACTTTCTGTCACTACATAAAGAAAGTCTTCCTCTTCCAGTTTCCAATAGTTTGCTGCTTACTCTTTGTTAAGCCCTCACCAGCGACCGCCTCAAAGTTCAGGAGTTCTACTTGCAATCTGTACAAGGCAATTTATGCTATATTTTTTAACCCACTCCTCAAAGGCTTAACTTACCTACTGCTTGATTCCACAACCGACTTTTACTTGCAATCTGTGAGTAAACCTTTCTTAAAATTTGGAGTGTTATCTTTGTTCCAAAATCTTTATTAGTTATCAAATTGTGTATAACAAATTACCCCAAATCTTAGCAAATTAAAACAGAAGACATTTATCATCTCACATAGTTTCTGAGGATCATGTATCTAGAAACAGCTTATCTGAGTGATAGTGGCTCAGGATCTCTCAAGATGTTGACCAGGACTTCAGTCATCTGATGGCTTGACTGGTGTGGAGGATCTGTTTTCAAGCTGACTCAGATGGCTATTGGCTAGAGGGCTCAATTTCTTAGCATCTGGGTCTGTCCATAAGGCTGCTGAAGACATGGAAGCTGGCTTCCCCAGAACAAATTCTCCAAGATGGAAGCTTCCGTGTCTTTTATAACCTCATCACTGAAGTGACATACCATCACTTCTACCGTATTCTGTGGATCACACCAACCAACTCTGGTACAGTGTGGAAGAAGAATACACTAGTGTGAATACCAGGAGGAAGGGATCACTGGGGGCTAACTTGGAGGCTGGTAATGATAATGTCACCATCATCTTATATATTAAAATTATTGCCGGGCTCGGTGACTTAGCCTGTATTCCTGCACCTTAGGAGGCTGAGGTGAGTGGATTGCCTGAGCCTGCAGGTTCAAGACCCACCTGGGCAACTTGGTGAGATCTCATCTCTACAATAACTTTAAAAATCATCCGGGCGTGGTAGCACATGCCTCTAATTCTGGCTACTTGGAAGGCTGAGGCGGAAGGATTGCCAGAGCCCAGCAGGTCGAGGCTGCGGTGGTCGGGAGTGGCCACTGCACTCCAGTGTGGGTGACAGAGTGAGACTCCAACCCAAGAAAAAAAAAATTATTGACTATTTTTGTAAATTGTCTTTGCATCAATTATTGAGCATTCCTTTTCCATTCATTCCATTTATAAAAATTCCAAAAAGTTTAATTTAATTTTGTATAAGCATAAGTAACCTCTTACTTCAAATACTATACTTCTGCCTGACATTAATAAGAAAAATTATAGAAACTAATATCAGAGTAAAATCATGAGGTCATAAAATATCCACGAGCTCATGTTTCCTACATAATTTTTTCAGACATAGTAAGCACTAGAAATTTACAAATATAAACAGCAAATAGTGTTTCTTTCCTCTGACAAAATCAAATGTTAATGGTTCCAATCTGATTTAATTATAAAAACAAAGCCAGATGTAATTTCCAAGATTCCTGTTTGTAGAAGGACATTTTTTCCCCATTCTCTGATATTTCTACACTCATGCTTCTATGTATATATGCATTCCTTGACACATATGTGCACACAGCCACCCACAGCACACATACACCCACGTGTGTTAATTAGACATGAATCAGTGGCACTTTGGAAAAAAATGAATTAGGTTTTCTCTCTGCCTAGCTACAGTGGTTGGTTGCCATGGAAATGATGCACAAGATTTATTTTTCAGAAAATACTGATGTTAATGTGTCTTCATTGGAAGAGTTCATGGATTAATTAGATGAGGAGAACTTTAATAACAAGGTCATGCAAATATCCTAGCAACAAAAGCTGTCTGCTTGTATCAAACAAATCCAATTCATCATCTCTTTTGCATTGACCTTTACTTAACTGCATGACAGTCTTCCATGTACTCCGCAGTCATTGAACAGGTAGCTAGTTTTTTAAATTAATGTGAGATTTCATCTTTAATTAGTATATTCATGGATTTAATTTATGCTTCATTAAATATTGCATAGGGTCAGCAGACTTATTTCCACATCTCTCTGCCTCCATAGATTGTCTGTTATTTCCGGCATGCTTATCTACCTTCAGTGCTCTCTACTGTCATGTCCCAACCTTGATTAACAATAACTTGGTTTCCCAAAGCCATAGTTGCTTGGAAAATAGGCGAAAGGGAATTCTTATCTTTTTCTGAAAATCTTTCTATTGTATTATGTTGTTTGTTCAATGCATATAATTTTGTATAATACTAATTATAAAAACATATTTACCAGCCTGGACCACATAATGAGACCTCCTCTCTATATTAAAAAAAAAAAAACCTAACATGGTGGCACATGCCTTTAGTACTCACCACTCTGGAGGCTGAGGCAGGAGGATTGCTTGAGCCCAGGAGGTTGACTCTACAGTGAACCATAATCGTGCCAGTGCACTCTAGCCTGAAAAACATAACAAGACCCTGTCTCAAAAAAAAAAAAAGAAGAAAAGAAAAGAAACACACACAAAAATTTTTTTTTTAAGTTTTAAATGTATAAAAGTTAAAAATAAGTAAAAATTATCATGGTCCAACAGGTAACTGTAAAAATCATTAACCTTTTGTAAATATTATTCTTTTTATTATTTATATATATATCATTTAGAAAAAAGTTGTGTTTATGTTCTTTCATAAAATTTTTATTTTTTCTACAAAATAACAGATACAATCATAGAATATTAGAGTTGGAAAGAACTTTTCTGTCACATGATACAATCGCTTCCCTCATAGCATTTTACCACTTATGTACATTTGTCTCTCCTATGTTAATTAGATATTGGGCTAGTTAATTAAAACTTTTATCACTTAATGTCACTGATAATGCTGTCTTAAATACAATAAAATATATTGATAATTCTTGCTTTTTACTGAATACTCAGTGCAGTACAACTCACACTTTAAGTCAAATTAACAGGTGCTATAGGTTATAAACATTACTTACAGAATGCCTTGTTAATTCACTATTGTTCAAACAGTCTCTTTCAATATTGGACAGCTGAAATTTGAATTTACTTAACAAATTTTGTTTATATGAGATACAGACATGTTTTTAGTCTGTGACCACAGCCTTATATTGATGGGATCTCATTGTTCTGCAGTCCAGCATCTGCTGAACTGACATGCTCTGTTGGAAAGTAGTTCATGCCTACGGGACTCAACTGTATAGTTGGTAATTACTTTCAGTCAAATAATTTTGTGTGTAGAGAAATACAAATTTAGTCATCTGTTGCCCTCAGGAACAAAATTGTCAACACACACTCTTAGTAATGGTGTTTTCATATAGAAATTGTTTCAGATATGGACCTAAAAGTGCAAAAATCATGCATCATGAGGAGAAGACCAAAAAAAAAAAAAAACCCCAAAAAACTGGAATAATCTTTTGGGGGTTGGCCCTTTGTAGTACAGGTTTCCCCTGCTAGGTAAGTGTTCTAGGAACTGATCAGCATCATATACCAGCTAGCGTTGTTGTGAGAGACTGTGGTCAGCTTCAGTGAATTTTTTTTTTTTTTTTAGATTCTTTCAGCACATTGCTCATTTCATGATGGATGGTTTATGAGCACACCTGCCCACACCTTGCTGAGTGTTAGCAGTTTTTGACCAAAAAATGGCCTGACCCCCATGCCCCACCCTTGATTTTTAGCTGAGGATGTGGTAGATCTTGGAGTACTTTCCATGTGATGATGAGTAGAACGTATATTCTGTGCTTGTTGGGTGGAGTATTCTGTGGGTATCCATAAAGTCAA
Source organism: Carlito syrichta (assembly GCF_000164805.1). NCBI lineage: Eukaryota > Metazoa > Chordata > Mammalia > Primates > Tarsiidae > Carlito > Carlito syrichta. The sequence goes on from NW_007070535.1 coordinate 755,000, forward strand.
TTTGGTCAAGTGCCAAGTTGAAGTTTCAGACTTCCTTGTAGATTTTTTGCCTCAATGATCTATCTAGAATTGTTAGTATTTTTTCTTTTTTTGAGTTGGAGTCTCACTCTGTCGCCCAGACTAGAGCGCAGTGGCTGCTCCTGGCCACCGCAGCCTCTACCTGCTGGGCTCCGGCGATCCTTCTGCCTCAGCCTTCCAAGTAGCTGGAACTACAGGTGCATTCTACCACACCCAGCTAATTTTTTTTTATTTATTGTAGAGATGAGGGCTCACCAAGTTGCCCAGGCAGGTCTCGAACCCTCAGGCTCAGGCAATCCACTCACCTCAGCCTCCCAAGGCATGGGATTACAGGCTGAGCCACCGAGCCCAGCTGTTAGTAGAGTATTTAAGTCCCCAGCTATTATAGTGTTAGAGTCAATGTCTTTTTTTAGTTTACTTAGTAGCTGCTTTATAAAAATTGGGGTCCCTCTGTTGGGTGCATATATATTTATGATGACTGTTTCTTGTTTATGGATTGAACCTTTTATCATTATGTAGTATCCTTCTGTATCTTTTTAAAATTTTGATAGCTTAAAGATTGTTTTGTCTGATATTAAGATTGCAACTCCTGCTTTCTTTTGTGTTCCATTTGCCAGAAAATTTGTTTTTCATCTTCTAACTTTGAGGCTGTGAGTATCCATTCTTGTGAGACGTGTCTTCTGGAGGTAGCATATTGATGGGTCATGTTTTTTTAATCCAGTTTGCCATTCCATATCTTTTCAGTGGTGCATTTAGTCCATACACTTTCAGACTGATTATTGAGATGTGAGAGTTTATCCCTGTCATGAGACTCTTGCAGAGTTTCTGTTGTTGTTTGTTTATTTGTTTGGTGGTTTTCTTTTGATTTGGGGATATACATGTATATGTATATATATATGTGTATGTATATATATGTATATATATTTACATACATATATATACATATATATGTGTGTGTGTGTGTGTGTGTTTTCAAATTTGCAATCATGATGCATGGTGTGTTGATTCTCTATTTTCCTGCATTCTTGGGTGTGTGTGATCACATAAACTCTTAGGATTGAATGTCTGAGAAGGATTACAATTCTCCATCACTGATGAAGCTTAGCTTAGTTGGGTAGGAAATTCTTGATTGGAATTGTTTATCTTTGAGAACTTTGAAGATTGGACTCCAGTCTCTTCTAGCCTATGTATTTTCTATAGATAAGTCTGTGGCTATTCTAATTGGTCTTCTCCATTAGGTAGTCTGACCTTTCTCTCTTTCTGCCTTTAGTATTTTTTCTTTTATGCCTATGTTGTTGTATAAGTGAATTACTATGTGTTTAGGAGCTGGTCTTCTCATTTGATGCTTTGCATGGGTTCTCTGAATGTCTTGTGTTTGAATGGTCATGATGCAGATTTTTCAGGTCAGCCTGGGCTTCAAGAGTGTCAGTTCAATGAGTCAGCCAGCCAAACCCCAGAAAGGGTCATCAAGGGGCTGGTAAGCCTAACCCCAGAAGTGTCAGGTCTAATGGGCTGGCAAGCCAAGCTCTGAGAGTGTTGATGGTATGGTGCGCCGGCAAGCCTAGTTCCTGAGGTGTTTCAGCTTCGGAGTTTTGCCTTCTTCTGGCAGCATTCCTGGTTCAGCCAGCTCCAATGATCTTCTGCAACTCTTCAGGGTTGAGGTTCTTGTCTCAGGTCACAGCTCTTCAGAGTTGAGGTTCTTGTCTCATGTCCAGCAAGAATGGGGGATGCCGACAGTCGGAAAGTGAGAAAGCAGGATTTATTGAGAGGACAGAGAAGCTCCCACAGTGAGAGGGGACCCAAAGGGGTTACCCAAATGGGACTGAAAACCTGGTGCTCCTATAGTCCTAAGTTCAAGCCGATTGGCTAGCACTAGCTGTGAGCTCTAGCTGTTCTGGTTGGTCAGTATTAAGGTAGGGACTTAATGGCAAGCTGATTGGTTGTTTTTCAATCCCAGCTGGGAGCACTTAAGTTTTAGCTTGAGAGGCTTGCAGGGAGGTTGTTTACCAACACTGAGCCTGGCAGGCCTGCCAGGAGTTCACTGCATTGTTACCAGAGGACTCACCTGTCTGTCTGCCTAGCCTTTCTCTAGCTATCTCCTATTTCAGTCACATCTCTGATCAGATATGGGTAGTTTTTGTGGATGACCTCATGGAATGTTCCAGGCTGCTTTCTTTTTCCTTTTCTGCTTCAGGGATACTTATCAGGCATAAGTTTGGGCTCTTAATATAATCACACATCTCTGGAAGGCTTTGTTCTGTCTTTTTAAGCTTCTTTTCTATGTTTTTACCAGATTGGGCTCATTCCATATTTTGGTCTTCAAGCTCTGAGATTCTTTATTCTGCCTGGTTAATTCTACTTTTCATGCTTGTCAGATTATTATTTATTTCATTTACTGTATTCTTTATAGCTTGCATCTCAGTAAGTAATTATTTCATATTTTCATCTTGCCTTTCTTGGTTCTTATTCATCTTTTCCAACCATTCCTTGATCTCTGGATTTGTGGTCTCTGTGCTCTTCACTATTTGAGTTCTGAAGTCTGTATTCTCACACACTACCCTTTTTGGACTTTGTGGGGTACCTGTGTTTTTTCATTGATTTCTCTTCATTTATGATGGATTTTTCTTTTCTCTTTACTTCCGTTGCTCAGTGGGGAGGGTAGTTTTTACTTCTTTTTGCTCAGCCTCTTATTCTTCCTTTGATAAAACCTCTGGATTTTTTTGATTTTGAAACCAAGTTGGGGGTGGAGAGCTGTGGTGTCCTTTTGCAACTTTGAGATTAGAATAAGGTGTGTTGGGGGGTGTTAAGATTCAAAAGCTGCTTGCAGATACAATGCTTACTGATTGAGGTCTGGATTCCCGGAGACCCACTTCCCACCCCCTCACAGTGGGAACATACGTGTCTCTCCTGGGTACACAAGAACATAAGGAAAAGGAAAGGAATTAAGAAGGAGAGAAGAAAGAAGAAAGGACGATGAAGAGAATGAAGAAGAGAAGGAAAACAAATCAATGGATAGACAAACAAACTAGCAAAAAAGAGAAAGCAAAAAACTAAAACTGACAATATGAGAGTTTCACACTCATATATACCTTATGTGAAAAAAGAAGAAGGAGAAGGAATAAAACAAAATGAAATACACATCCCCTACAAACTATATAGAAAGAGCAGGGGGAAAAGGAAAAACAAAAAACCAAAAAAAACCCAACAAACTCTTGTAATCCTTGCAAGCCCTCTTGTGGCAGTTTCTGAAACTTCAGGTTCGTTGTAGGCGTGACCCAAACACCACTGCTCTTGGTTGGCGGCAGACTGGAGAGAGTTCCATCCTCTAAATCTGCCCGCCTGCTCACCATGTAGTCAGTTAGGGTAGCCTGTGAACCACCCCCAACTGATCCAGTTGTGTTTAGCCCTCTCCGCATGTGCCAATCAGGTCGCTTCCTACCTGTATCATTTACCTGGCAAATTGTTGGGGAAAGGGAGCTGGGTCACTTAAAACTCACTGCCACTCATCCACTGTGGGCTGGGTTCCTTGTCTTCAGTTGCAGCCATAGACCAGCAAATGTTTCAGTTAGGGGGATAGGGCACCTGGGTCTCCTCAGTGGGCCCGTCCCTCTGGGGATACTGCACCTGGGTTATCCTCTTTGGGTTAGCAGTTATCAGTCTCAGAGAGGTGCTGAATTCACTCCTCAGTCTCCGGGAGTAGCTCCATTGCTCATGGGGGCAGACCAGAGCCTGTCTTCCCCCAGTTATCAGGACAAATGCGGGAGGGATATCTCTGTATCTTTTCTTCCACTGGGACTCGGTGGTGGCTAGTATCTCTGGTGTATTTTCTCTACAGTCCCTTCTGCCAATGTCTGATCTGGTGCCGAAGGCTGTGGTGGCAGGCAGCACCAGCAGTGGGTGTTTTTCCCTACTTTCTCCTGGTTGCAGAGATGGTGCCTGTGTCTGGGCCATGGAGTGCACTGGGATCCAACTAGCTGGGTGGGGCAGCTGCCTCCGCAGAAGAGCTCAGGCTGCTTGTTTCTGCATTCCCACTCAGCCAATTTGCCAACACACTTGCATGCTTATTCGTCTCTGTGCCCACTCATTTTTGCAGAGACTCATGCACTCCAACTGCCCTCAACATCATCTTGGTATCATCCCCTCTCGTGTGTTTTAAATTGAATAATAGAATTACAGAAACTTAGATTTTATAAAAATCAGTTTTGCTACCTTACAAAGACATGTAACTGTAGAATTTTCAAAATTATTTTATTTTCTTCATTTTTTGTATGTTTAGCATTTTGCAACTTCCTGAGTATTTTTACACAGTATCTTCGCAATTAAAATTAAAATAGCACAATGAAGTAGGCAAGACAAATATCATTCCTATTTTTATTGGAGTAAAAGTCAAATCTGATTTAATGTCAAAGAGGCATTATGATCTGAACCTCATCTATTTCTGTAACTCTCACTCTCATTGTCCCCCACCTAAACTACTCACTAATTATACCAATTATTTATGATCTCCCACTCAAACTCAGGATGGTTAAAAATTCATATCTTTGGAGGCATTCTTCCCTGTGATTGAAATGCCAATCCACCTCCCTACCCTACCCTCAACTTTGCCTGGCTAATTCCTATGCATTCTTCAAAACCTTCCACTTCTCTACTTTCGGGAAATGTTTGGTGAAAGAGAATGAGCGAGACCAGCTAAGAGGATAGTAGGGTAAACCAGACAAGAACAAGTGAATGAATAAATGAATGAATGAGAAAAGTAGAGCGATAAGCCCCTTGGAAGCCTTGACTGCCCATGTGATCGCTTTCTTTCTGCCGTTGGGTGCAGGTCCTCTCCTGTGATACCTCCATGCCAAAGGTCCCGCTATGCCACCTACTTTGACATTGCTGTTCTCCGCTGCCTACTTCAGCCCCATTGGTCTGAGGAAGGCACTCAGTGGTCTCTGATGTACTATCTGCAAAGACTGAGACACATGCTAGAAGAGAAGCCAGAAAAACCTCCAGAGCCAGATATTCCTCTTCTGCCCAGACCCAGGAGTAGCTCTATGGTGGCGGCCGCTCCCTCACTAGTGAACACTCACAAAACCCAAGTAAGAGAAACTCAGTCCGTTGTCATTTGAATCAACAACTTTGGTCGTAACAGATTATCTGTTTTTCTCTGTATGTGCAGCTCTTACGTACTCCAGTGCTGACTATTGGTTGGTGGGTTACTCTTTTGCTGTCGTCCTTTCTGTTTTCACTGATAGACTCTTTACTACTCTTTAGCACTTAATTTACTATTTGAAGAAGTGTACCTCTTGCCATGCTAATTTAGTAAAAGCTTCTGTTTATCCAGAAGAGTGGAAGATTGGGCCTCCTGGATAATCAAAGTACTATTAATAGAGAGTTCTGACCTTTAATCTGTTGATTACCAACATCATAAAATGTGTGATACTAGCATTTTACTGTACATAATGTAACCCTTTTTGCATTACTCACAATTTTCCAGGTTTCCAATGTCATCATTACAAATACTGCATTCTCATAGTCTTGCTATTTTTTTTTTTTGAGAACTGAGCTGAATGAGTATTGATGTGTTGACATCCCCATGAAAATTGCTTTTTGAGAAATGAATGTCCTAATATCAGTTTAAACTCTTGTTCTTTCCCTCTTTCTCATCAATACCATGTGTTGAAAATGTAGAGGAAAATGTGACTTGTAGTATGTTCCGGTTGTTTGTGTTTAAATGTGAATTGGCTGGGTCTGAAAAATTGTTCTGCATATTCTGAAAATAAATATGAGCCATATCAGAGTGAAAATAAATATGCTCTGTTTTAGTACTGGATATTCTGTCCAAAGCAGATCTCCTGCTGAATCCATAAATGGAAAAACACTCTTTTTAATAATTGAAAAAAAGATATTCATCTTCCTACTTTCTCAGCATTCTAGATCTGGGGCAGCATGGCCTCACTGCTAGAAACTCCAAGCACAGGTTAGAATTAATATGAAATACATCTTCTCATTAGCAGAATATGGAGTCTAAAAATCCAGATATGCAAATCGAATACTTCATAGATAGCAAAACAACAGGCATATCCCTATTTAAAATGTGACATCTCAATAAGAACCATATGTGGATATCAAGTCTTAAGTCTGATTATCGTTTACCTTTATTAAGGATCTCACCATGAAGTGTAACGAGGAGGAAAAATCTCTCAGCCCCGAGGCCTTTTCCAAGGTTTCGCTGACCAATCTGCGTAGGTCTGCAGTCCCGGATCTTTCTTCAGACCTGGGCATGAACATTTTTAAGAAGGTGAGCAAAGCTGCTTATACTCTTCGATACTCTGGTAATTTTGAGATGTCAGTGGGTCAGGAGGTGTTTCTGTTCATACAGCAATATGGGGTGGGGTGGGAAAGTACCCTGAAGCCCAGAAGTCAGCTCCTGGCCGTAACGCTGGTCTTGCAGCATGACCCTGTGCGGGTTCCTCTGTGTGTCTGAGTGTTTCCTGTTCTAGATGTTCCACAGGGTTGCTATGAAGCTCGACCCTCATATTGTGCGCAAAGCACTTGACATAGTGTGGTGGCGGAGGTAGGTATGGTAGCAATAACGGTAATTTACGCGTGTGTGGCTCAACTCATTTAATCAAGTGCTTTATGTAGCTAGTTCTCATGTAATGCAGTGAGGTCCTTATTCTGCCCATTTTGCAGATAAGAAATGGAAACTTAGGTAGTTTGGAAACTTTAGGTGGTCTGCCAAAGTTTGAGCCCAAACTTAAAGGTAAATCTAGCTAAATAGTTTATGCTTGTCTTTTTTTTTTTTTTTTTTTTTTTTTTGAGTTGGAGTCTCACTGTGGCGCCAGGCTGGAGTGCAGTGGCATGCTCACAGTTTCACCACAGCGTCGGCCTGCTGGGCTCCGGTGATCCTTCCACCTCAGCCTTCCAAGTAGCTGGAACTACGGGCGTGCGCTACCACGCCTGGCTTATTTTTTATTTTATTTTTTTGATTCAGAGTCTCACTCCATTACCCAGGCTGGAGTGCAGTGGCACACTCACAGTCACCCCAGTGTTGATCTGCTGGGCTCTGGCAATCCTTCCACCTCAGTCCTCCAAGTAGCCGCAACTACAGGCGTGCACCACCATGCCCGGTTAATTTTTTTATTTCTTGTAGAGATGAGGCCTTACCAAGTTGCCCAGGCTGGTCTCAATCCCACGGGCTCAGGCATCCACTAGCCTCAGGCTCCTAAAGTGCTGGAATGACAGGCTTGAGCCACCACGCCTGGCTGTTCATGCTCTTCTAACTCCATCATCCTACCTATCTTTTTGATAAGTATATGGAAATAATCAAATAGAAAATAATATGTGTAGACTAATATATAGTAGTGGTTTTGATTCTCTTTTTCAAAATTGTTAGTTTAATTTTGTCATTGAAGAACAGAGAACATATCATTAACTTGTCTGGTGGCTTGCAAATTTTACTGTGCATCAGAATCACCTATGGAGCTTGTTAAAACAAACATTGGGCCAGGCACAGTGGCTCAAACCTGTCATCCCAGCACTTTAGGAGGCTGAGGTGAGAGAATTGTTTGAGTTCACGGTTCGAGACCAGCCTGGGAAACTTGGCAAGCCCTCGTCTCTACAATGAATTAAAAAAAACTAGCTGGGTGAGGTAGCATGTGCCTGTAGTTCCAGCTACTTGGAAGGCTGAGGCAGAAGGATCACCCGAGTCCAGTAGGGCAACGCTGGGGTGGCCGTGAGTGTGCCACTGCACTCCAGCCTGGGAAATGAAGTGAGACTCCGACTCAATTAAAAACAAAGGCAAACAAACAAATAAACCCCACGTTGCTGGCCTTGCCTTCTTAGGGTCTGATACAGTTTGTCTGAGAGTTTGCATTTCTAACAAGTGCCCAAGTGATGCTGATGCTGCTGGTCCAGGGACCACGCTTTGAGAGCCACCAGTGTAACCCAATCCAACAGAAAGACTCATGGAATGTGTGACCTTTTGCTTAGTTGCTTCCACTCTTTTAGCATGGTGGATACTTCTCCCATTTCAATTTGATGATATTGAGTGACATTCTGAGTCTCCTCTACCTGCAGCATTTTCTGAATTTTACTGCAGATCATGGAGCCCCTTGGGGGGAAAAAAACTGTAGCTGCACATTTGCCTTGTGCCTAACCGTACATGTCTTGTCACCATAGTTCAAGAGCCGCAAAGATGACCGAGAGAGGAAAGGCTCCATTCCGTTCCATCACACGGGGAAGAGGAGGCCGCGGAGAATGGGAGTGCCTTTCCTCCTTCACGAGGACCACCTGGATGTGTCTCCCACCCGCAGCACATTCTCCTTCGGGAGTTTCTCTGGGCTTGGAGAAGACAGGCGAAGCCTTGAAAAAGGAGGCTGGCAAACCACCATTTTAGGTGACTGCAAAGACCTTCCAGAGTAGAGCAAAGGCTTGAGTGACCGTTTTAGGACTGGATCGAGGACTCCTGAACAATCTGAATCTTTCTTGAACAGTTCAGCCAGAATTTGGAACCCAAATGCAGGTTCCCCAGTACTAATATCATACTGTTGTCTTCGCAGCCAAAAAAAAAAAAAAGCAGATCATTGAATTAATTATACACGAATTCTGCATAATTAGAAAAGTAAAAAGGAGGCTGGCAAATCACCATTTTAAGTGACTGCAAAGGACTCCCAGAGTAGAGCAAGGCTTGAGTGACCGTTTTAGGACTGAATCGAGGACTCACAGGCAACCTGAATCTTTCTTGAACAGTTCAGCCAACATTCGAACCCAAATGTAGGCTCCCCCCTTGCAGTACCAAAATCATGCTGTGTCTTCACAGCCAAAAAAAAAAAAAAGTGCAGATCATTGAATTAATTATACAAGAATTCTGCATAATTAGAAAGGTAACAGTCCTATTTCTTAGAATACTCTAGATGTAGAAACACGATCTTAGAAGGCTTTGTGCATTAACTTTCATTGTGAATCTTTTGTTTAACTCTGATGTTAAAAAAAAAAAAAGGCCGCAGCAAAGCAAAGGAAAATATATTTTTTTCCCTTCCGGATGGCATATTAAGAAGGCTAGTTTAAACTCGGGAGCTGACAGCTAGCTGGGCCACACCAGATGGTTTCTGACATTTGGCTTAGATTGGGGCTGACCTTATCACAGGCAACTGCATCAATCATTCTGCCCCTGAATATCCCCAAGGCAAGTTCAATTCTTGCTATTTTGGCTGTGTCTCGTGCTCTTTCTAATGGCCCCTCATTCTGACTGCTGTCCTTGAGAAAGACAAAAATCTCGGCAGAGGACCTTTCATATTTTGAAACCCTCTTGTTGGATGCTCTTGTTTGTTCCAGGGAAACTGACCCGGCGGGGCAGCTCAGATGCAGCCACTGAGATGGAGAGTCTTAGCGCCCGGCACTCCCACTCCCACCACACCCTAATGAGCGACCTGCCAGACCCCTCCAACAGCCACGGAGAAAACACCGTCAAGGAAGGTGGGTAGGAGGTGAGACCTGAGGGCAGGAGTTCAGATCTCGTTTCCTGTTTTTCGTTTCTTGCTCTTACACCGTGTTCCATTTTCATTGTAATCTGCTCCCTTAGTGTTTTGAAAACGTATATTCTCATATTATATTGGTCATTGACTCACTGGCCGTTCATAGCCCATCTTTAGGAGCAAAAGCTGTTTGGCACCATGCTGTGGACACCAAAACTCTCAGAGGGAGAGCAAGGAGAAGCCATTTGTGTTTATCTTCCAAAGGTCATGGACCCACAGGGCTACGAGAGACCTGGAAGGACATCTCGAGTCCCCTACGACAGCCCTCTGTGGGGCTTGTACACTTTCACTGGGAGAAACATCTATGCCTTCCAAGGCTTCTGATTTTTTTTTTTCTGACAGCTTCTATTTTAGAAAGTGCTTTATGTATTTTATATGGAGCAAACATGTGTCTTTGGGTGGAATCCAAGATAGATTCTCGTTCTGTATAACAGAATAATTGATTATTTTTCTTCTTTACTCATAGACGCATACATTTAATACCTCTCTGCCCTGAACTGTATTTCAAGTATTCAATGACATCTATTAGTTACCACCACTGATTTATGTTCCATTCCTTTTAACCAAAGGGAAATTTTTTTTTTTTTTGCTTCTTGTCCCTTAATACACTGAATGAAAACAAATATTATAAAAATATGGGCTGTCATCTAACAGTGGGTGAAAGTCACCTATTAGGACCAATTAAATTCAGTCACTGTTAGATGAAAGTGAAATTCTAACTGCTGCCTTAAGGAAGCCAGTTAGCATTGAGACTGTAAGTCAAACATCTACAAAAGCTTGTGATTGTGATTTAAATAATGGCGTAACTGTCTAATGGATGTTGCAGATGAATATAGGAAAACTAAGATATTGCTTTCATTTGATTAGTGCGATCCCAGATCTCTACGATTACAGTTGCGACCTTCAATACCACGTTGGCGTCTTTCAATGTAGGCTACGCAGACTTTTTCAGTGAGCATATGAGGAAGCTCTGCAACCAGGTGCCTATCCCAGAGATGCCACACGAACCCCTGGCCTGTGCAAACCTGCCTCGAAGTCTCACAGACTCCTGCATAAACTACAGCTACCTGGAGGACACAGAACATATTGATGGGACCAATAACTTTGTCCACAAAAATGGAATGCTTGATCTTTCTGTAAGAAGCAAGAATTTTCTTACTAAAGCTGGAAAGATATTGACCCTTTAGTGTAATTTTTACAGTGTTGAGAGGCATTTAGAGTCTTAGAAATTGGGCATTTAGAATCTTAGAAATGTTGAAGCTTAAAATGAAAAAGCTACCCGCACAAAAAAATTGCACAAATGTGCCAACCATCATAGATGCACCTTTTCCTTTTTTTCAAGCATTGCATTTGATTTGATCTGATCTCAGAATATTTTTTAATCCAAAGACATTAGTGAATCCTGAATACACGTACATATATAAATATACATTTGTGTATGTGTTTGCTGTGTCCCTTTTTTCTGGAATGAGAGTAAACATTTCCTTGCCTATTTTCTTTTGTAATATAAGCAACAGGACTACAAACCCCCTGCATAGCTAGAAAAAAATTAACAGAAGTTCTGAAAAGTTTTAAGCTTGTGTTCTAAAGTGCCTATCTTGAGTATAGTTATTAGCAAATATAAGGGTTGTTATACCTTACAATTATATCTCACAAAATGTTTATTGCACATTAGGAAACCTGGTTTAGAAAATGATTTAAAATATCAAAATCAAAAAGAGGACATAATTTAAACATGCAAATATTTTGCACTTAATATTGAAGTGTAAATAATGATACAATTGTGAATGAGAAAATGTTCCTTTATTAGGAGCAAAAGGAAATCATTGTTCTTTTATCTATTGTTGATAGCAAATGAAAAAGGATTAGAGCACTTTAATTTAAAAACTTGGTTGAACAAGTTTCCATTTGGGCAAATAATTACTCTCATTAACTCACTGTCCTTTAGTATGCACATTAGCTATCTATGTCATGGAGGATTTGAAAGACTTAAGTGAAATAATACACATGAGCCGGGCTCGGTGGCTCAGCCTGTAACCCTGCGCCTTTGGGAGGCTGAAGTGAGTGAATTGCCTGAGCCCGCGGGTTCAAGACCCGCCTGGGCAACTTGGCGAGCCCTCATCTCTACAATAAATCAAAAATCACCCGGCCATGGTAGCGCATGCCTGTAGTTCCAGCTACTTGGAAGGCTGAGGCGGAAGGATCTCCGGAGCCCAGCAGGTTGAGGCAGCGGTGGCCGGGAGCGGCCACTGCACTCCAGCCTGGGCGACAGAGTGAGACTCCAACTCAAAAAAAGAAAAAAAGAAATAATACACATGAATATTTTTTATTCTTTGTGTGATGTATACTCTATATTGAGCACATACACAAGGTTCTAATGCAACTTAGGAAAATTTGAAAACTGTCTGGATTGTTCATACCCAAATACATAGAGTGGCCCAAGGAAATGGATTAAACAGCATAAGCCAGAATAACCAAATGTATTTAGGAAGAGGAAAGGCAGGCATCTTAATTATCTTCTGTCTATCGTCCCCCCCAACCCAGGTCGTTCTGAAGGCTGTCTATCTTGTCCTTAACCATGACATCAGCTCCCGCATCTGCGATGTGGCACTAAGCATTGTGGAATGCCTGCTTCAACTGGGTGTGGTACCCTGTGTGGAAAAGAATAGAAAGAAGTGTGAAAACAAGGAAAATGAGACTTTGGAAAAAAGACCAAGTGAGGGGACTTTCCAGTTCAAAGGAGTATCTGGAAGTTCCACCTGTGGATTCGGGGGCTCTGCGGTTAGTGGAGCTGGAGATGGTGGAGGAGAAGAAGGAGGAGGGGGAGATGGAGGAGGAGGTGGAGGAGGAGGTGGAGGAGGCCCTTACGAGAAGAATGAGAAGAACCAAGAGAAGGTATGACTGAAACACCTTCTGTGTCCCTGCGAAATGGTGCTCCTAACTTCTTCCCGGTGCTCCCTTGCTGGGGATTTACTGACGCTGGAGCAGCACCAAGAAATTGCCAAGTGTAGAAATTGCTCTGTTAGATTCTCAGCAAGCCTTAGTAGAAACAGATCAATCTGTGTTCTAAATCCAAAAGCCACTGCCATCCAAGCAGTGGTAGAGCTTAGACTCTAGTCATGTTGTTTCTGCAGAATGTTTCAGGCACACCGTTCTGACCTGAGTGGTGTCTCAGTCTGCTCAGGCTACCATAGCAAAATACCATAGACTGAGTGACTTAAACAAGAGAAATTTATTTCTCACTGTTCTAGAGGGTGAGACGTGCACGGTCAAGGTGTTGGAAGGTTTGATTTTATTCTGAGGTCTCTTCTTGTAGCTTGTGGGTGACTGTGATTTTGCTGTGTGCTCGCATGACCTCTTCCTGTGAATACACACACACACACACACACACACACACACACACACACACACACGGGTAGGGGGAAGAGAGAGAGAGAGAAAGAGAGAGAGAGAGCTTTCTTTGCTTCCCTTCTTTTGTGGGCTTAATCCCATTGGACCAGGGCCCCACCATCATAATAACTTCATTTAGTCCTAGTTATTTCCCAAAAATCTGTCTCCAAATACCATCAGACTGAGGGGTTAGGATGTCAGCGTATACATTTTGGGAGTACACAAATATACAGTCTATAACAGGCAGTATAATTTGTCCTCATTAGAAAGTTCTTTCTCTTGATTTAGGTAATACTTTTTTGACAGTCAACTTCAATCACAGCTAGGGAGAGAGCAATAGAAAAATTTTGTTTCATTAGGTGGTTGTTTTACTTGGTGTTGGTTTGGAATGTGAAGAACTCTCTAAACTTTAGTCCTTTTGTGTCTTGATGTGTTTCATACAAAAGGTTTTAGCCTTCCTATTGTGAATTGTTCCTAAATGAAATTTCCTCTGCTTTGTCAACATCTGTTTTATGATCTCTGCACTTAACATTAAGAATTGATTTTCTTCTTTAATTTAATTTAAATAAAAATTGCCATAGCTTAAATTCTCATAACTTACACTAATTTCCACTTGGGGTTTTAGCTGGCAAACTATATGAAAAACTGAAATTAAGAAGAGATTTGAATCTCTATAAGAAACATCATGTCGAGCGTTTACACATGTAAGATTACATTGTGCAGAGTTCTACCATCTATATGTATATTATATATACTATAAATTGTCCATTTTTTCTTAGAAGGTGTCAGATTTTTACATCTGAGTGTTACAGTACTCCTTCCTCTTTTACAATTTTTCATTTGATGCATATTTAATGTTTATCATCTGTGTTTATTTATTCCTGTCTTCCAATATTCATAGATTCTGATCCAAATACTCTTGCCCCAATATTATTGGGTTCTCAAACCTTTTCTTTAGGATTTTCTTCTCCTGCCTTAATCATATATTTTGCAATTCTAAAATAATCTATCGGTGCTTAAGTTTCTCAATGTCTTAGCGTCTCATATATCACAATATAAGGACAATCCAAAGATCTTCAGATCTCGCCATAGATGAAAATTATCTAAATAATGGTATACATCGCAAGAGATTTGATCATGGATCCTAAGGTCTAAGGAATCATTTGGTTTACAGCAATGTAGAAATTAGCAAACAAATACAAGTCATAAAGACCAAATTTACAAATACAGCAAAACTGGTGGGATTCTTAATGAACTTCCATTCTTCACCTATCAATTCACCACCTATTGTCTGGTCATCTAAAGAGATTATAGATAGTATTGTGTCCATTATAATATTCAATGCAATTTAGAAATAAAAAATAAAAGAAAATTATGAAATATTGATAAATTTTTATCAGTAAAGTTTAAATATTCCACAAAAAGCAATGAGGATTTTCTTATGTATGCTAAAGGTCTCTGAAGTTCATTATTGGTGTATTTTTTTTTTTTTTAAGTTGGAGTCTCACTCTGTTGCCTAGGCTGGAGTGCAGTGGCACACTCACGGCCACCGCAGGCTTGACCTGCTGGGCTCAGGCAATCCTTCTGCCTCAGCCTTCCAAGTAGCTTGAACAACAGGCATGTGCCATCATACCCAGCTAATTTTCTGATTTATTGTAGAGATGAGGTCTCACCAAGTTGCCCAGGCCGATCTCAAACTCATGGGCTCTGGCAATCCTCTCACCTTGGTCTCCCAAATTGCTGGGATTATAGTTGTGAACCATTGTGCGAGGCCATTAGTGTTTTTTTTTTCTTCCAGTTTTTCCTTTAGTTCTAAAATTTTCCTCAAGTAGTATTTTTATTTAATGTTTATTGAAAACCTACAAATCTGTTGACTATTGAAAAAATTCAAATATTATCTTAGATACTATAACTTGATGTCATAAATGTTATTTTGACCAAAGTTACAACTTTTGATCAGTATGGGACTTTTTAAAGTCAGATTGTGTGGTCTCCAAAGCAGCAACCAAGATATAAATGTTTTGTAGTTAGTTCTCAAAATAACATTCTTTTTAGTACAAAGAATTTATAAAATAAAACCTGATGGTGGGTCAAGTGCCTTGTGTTTATGATTCACACGGGTGTGTTCTGCCCGAAACCAATCTGTTCTTTTCAGCGGAATTGGAGAGTTTACCTAACTTTGCAACTTAGTAATAACAGAAGCATAGGAATTGATTAAGACAAAAAGGAAGATCTAATTTCCATTTCTATATTTATACTGAGAGCTTAGAATGTTACTTAATATCTGTGATTTTTTTTTTTTTGCCTATAACTGGATACATCTTTCTGAATATCTCTTATGAGAGCTACCTAAATCCCAAGGACATGTGAAGGTCTAAAGAAATAAAAGCCTGTAGGTATTTACAAAGAGCTTTTTCAGAGCTGGAGAATCTTAAAAATGTATGTAAGCCATTTTCCAAATAAACTCTTGCTCAGAGAGATCTTTCTGATGTACCATATGGCTCTGTGATCCGTACACTACACAGAGGCCCTTCATTAAGGGAACCAGTGAGGACTGAAATCCAGTCCAAACACTCTTCCTTGGACCATACAATGCCTGCATCTACCCAAGGGGCTCGCCTTCTTCTAATTTATCAACCCAAAATGGTGCCTTTTATAATTTTCAGAAAGCGCCCCTGAAAATAGCAGTGCCCCACACTTAAAAATAATAATAAGCATTTGTTTTGCTATTATTTTGTAACTTTCATGATTTGACTCATTTGATTCTCACAACTCTGTGAGAAGGTATTATTATGATTCTCATCTTGTAGGTCACAGATTGGTTAAGTAGCTTGCCCAAGGTTATACAGTTAGTAATAGTAAATATTGGAGCTAAGATCTGAACTCAAACTAAATTTTTTTAATTTAAAAAATTTAATTTTTAAATTAAAAAATGAAAAATAGTGTGTACACACATGGCATACACACACACACACACACACACACACACACACACACACACATGCATGCAAAGAAGTTGAGCATTTCTAATAAAAAAATCTGAAATTCAAAATGCTCCCCAAATCTGAAACTTTCTTGAGCACCAACATATCACCACAAAAGGAAAATTCCTTATCTGACCTCATGTAACAAGTAGAAGTCAAAATGCAGTCAAAACTTTGTTTCATACACAGAATTATTAAAATATTGTATAAAATTACTTTCAGTCTGCACATAAGGTCTATATGAGCATAAACAAATTTTGTGTTTAGGCTTGGACTCTGTCCCTGAGATCTCATGTATGTGCTTATATTCCAAAGTCTGAAATCCAAAACACTTTTGGTTCAAGCATTTTAAATAAAGGATATTTGATAAGTATATATTCAGAATAAGGGATACTGTGAGATTGTTACCGTGTGTCTTAATGTGGTAGGGTTGACTTTCTTCTCCCCTAATGTTTGAGTCTTGATAAGTTTGAGTCTTCTATTTGCAATCTTCTGAGCTGTCTTAAGTAGATTTCCCCAGAAACAGACTCAGACATGAAGCTATCTGTGCAGATGTACTGAGATGTCCTCTCAGGATCAACCTTTATGAGGCATAAAAGCAGCAGGCTGAGGCAGAGGAACACATTGAACTGACATGTAGTTGCAACAGAGACCGAAGCTCATGACACAGGGAGCTCTGGAGCTGGGCTTTTCACAGTAGTACCCAAGTGACCTTTTGAACACTCCTTGCCCCATTTATGGTCCTGACCAGTCATTGGAGGTAGACCACTTCCAGGAAGAGAGCATAATAGTGGGCAAGACAGTCTGTGGCTGGAGGCAAGCCTAGAGAGGCACTGAACTGAGAGCTGTCAGCTATCAACACTTCCAACAGCTCAGAGGATGGATGCTTTGGTGCTAATGGGTGAATCTCTGGAGTACGGCACTACATCCACTACAAGAACTTAGAGACAAGAAAAGGAGGATGAATTAGATAGTGTGAGGGAGGAGAGAGTCAACCCTACCACATTAAGTCACATGATAATAACCTACTATCCTTTTTACACTTTTTACCCACATTTCATTTCTCTGTGTCTGTTTCTAGCATTTTTGTGTCAGTCTGATCATGTGACTATGGAAACATTCCTTGCAATTTTCAGAGCAATCTTTATCCGTTATTCCATTTGCTCTGCAGAGTAAACCTTTGGAGGAGGAAGGGCAGCTCTTGGGATCCTTAATTCACAGATGAGGAAGCTAAAATGCAAAGAGATTAGTTAACAGATTTATTTAGCATCTGCAGTGAAGGACTGGGAGTTGGAATCCCAGGTTTATGGTGTGAACCATAAACTGGGCAGAATGCAGCTAGGACGGAGGCAAGTTGTGGCTTCCCAAAGAAAATGGCTCTCCCACACTGGGCTCCGCATCATTCCTTAGCAACGGCCTCCTTATGCTTCTTTGGAAATAATTCAAGGGAGTTCCTTTTTTGGAAGTCATGTTCTTCGCTAACAATAAGGATTAAATGGGACAAAAGTGAACATCTGATGGTATCAATTCTCATAATTCATCTCACAAGGACTTCCTATTTAGTCTCAAGAGGAGAATCAAGCTGAATAAAGTTCTGTATAGTCTCATTTTGTGTGTGCATGTGTACTACAATACAGTGAGAGTATACAACTTTCAGTAGCCCTAAAAAATGTCAGAAAGGTTCAGAATTTGATCAGTTCCAGAAATTTAGCAGTAGTCCTTGCCTGGTGGTATTATCAAAAACCTGAGGATAAAGGTAGTTTCTCAGAAAACCTATTTGCTTTCATCACTGATAGTCCCAACTGGCTGTCTTTGGAAAGTTATTCTGACAGTCAGTCAAGGATATAAAAGCATATCTTCTAATAAACAGATCTATATTTATATTCTCTAGCACCAGAGGGTGTTCAAAATGCATAGATTTTTTTCTTTCTTTCTTTCAAATCACACACTAGAATTTAGAAAGTTGAGCATGTTTGTGGAGCCCTCGACAACTTTATTTTCCAAATTGCTGATGCTCACTGTAAAACATGTCAACTTGATTGGATCATACAGCAGAATCTCAGTAACAAAATGACCTCTGTGGCAAAGTAAACAGACTTCCTTTCTTGTTTGTGGGTACTAGGATGAAAGTACACCTGTAAGCAACCATAGGCTTGCTCTAACCATGCTCATCAAAATAGTGAAGTCTTTGGGGTGTGCCTATGGTTGTGGAGAAGGACACCGAGGGCTCTCTGGAGATCGTCTGAGACACCAGGTATTCCGAGAGAATGTAAGAGAATTAAAGTAGATTCCATTTCCTCTTTTTCTTGTTGCTTCCTGTTTAAGAATGAGTCCTTTGACAATGAGGGTCAGTGTTCCCTGAAAAATATTGTATTTCATAAAGATGACTAATGCTGTCTTGGGGTGTGGAGATTCCCATATCTCAAGACATCTAAAATCCAGGATTGGCTTAGGAAAGCTTAATTGGGAAAACCCTTCTGCCCCCTGCCTAGGGCAGACCAACTCCCAACTGGTAAAAGGGTATAAAATCAGAATGTGTGAATTGCACTTGAAATAATTTTGCACAGATTAATACCTTTAACAATCTTCTTCTGATAGCCTGTGACAAATGACTTTTGAATCCTCTGCCTAGGTACCGTAGAACCATATTTTAAATCACAGAAGGGAGTCAAAGTTTAGGACTTGGTTTGTTGTGCTTACTTCGATATGGAAAATGGCCCTTATTGGGACAAAACAGGACTATAAAAGTAGCCAGTCATTTTCTGGCTGCTTTCTTTGAGAATGAACCTTGACTCTGAATATTTGAGATCATGTCCCTTTAAACTGTGTGAAACTTAAAACTCTGCACTTGGACTTGCCAAGCATAATTCTGTAATGGGACGTGGTCGGATGCCAGCTCCTTTTTATTACTTCCCCTGAATGCTACTTTTCCCTTCCAATTTTAACAATAACCCATCTTTACAGTAAGTCTAAGCTGAGATGGGTGCCTCATACGTATATTTGAACTGAAATCATAAGAAAATATTCTCTTAAAAATAATAAAAGGTTGATGCAAACTTGAGTCCTAGAAATGCTTTGGCATATCTTGGCAGAGTTTTAAGAGCATGTCAAATCTAATGCCTGCCCATTTTCCCTTGGTATTAGGTTTTGTGGTAAAAGGTTCACACAGTATTCGCATGCTGAGTTTCTTGCTCAATGTGTTGCCCATCGTCTGTCTATCCATATATCCATTCTTTTCTGTTTGCTTCTTTTATATGCTATTATGTTTAATTACTTTAGTTTATTGTGTGTGTATGGGGGCTGTAATCACAGTAATTAATTTCTAAATTTTGAAACTTGAACATTTTGACCAAGATCTAGCTTTTGAAGCCAAACATTTGAAATTGATCACTAATATGGCTGTAGAAAGCTGGCATTGACCCATCTTTGCACATGTATATATGATTTTTTATCTTTGATTTTTAATTCTTTGACGGTCTGAGGGGACCCCAGAATCGGAATTTATTTATTTAAAAATTGAATATTTGTTCTTACATATTTAAACTTCAGTCACCTTCAAAGTACTCTCCATTTGATGGAATGCATCTATTGAGATGCTCGAAACAGTTATGAACTTGTCAATGTGTCTTTTAGTGCTTCTGCCGATTTTTTTTTTTTTTTTTTGGTTTCACCTCTTCCACATCAGCAAGACATTTCCCTTTGAGGAAACATTTTTCTTTTCAGCCAGGAAAACAAACAAACCAAGAAAGGTGCTTAGAGCAAGACTGGGTGAACAGGGAGGGTGGGGTCTAGAGGTCATGCTGTTTTTGGTCAAAAACAGCTGAACACTCAGCACGGTGTAGGCAGAGGCGTCGTCGTGGTGAAAGAACCCATCACCTGTTTTCTACAACTCAGGATGTTTCTTCACACATGGTGGCACAACCTTCTCAAAACTCTCAGGTAAAAACCTTGATTGATCGTTTGATCTGGAGGAGCAAATTCTGAGTGTACTGTGAGGGACCTGCCCTCCAAAAAATAATTCCAGTTTTTTTGGAGGATTACCCCCTGTATGAATGCCTTCCAAGACAAAAAAACTACATCACTCGCCCTACAGAAGACCAATTCCATGAAATGAAACACTAAAACATAATAAAAAGTGTCTTGTTTTAGTTGAAGGCATGAACTGACTCTGACAACCCAAACCTGTCTTTCTGAAATCACAGAAAGCAGAACTAATTGGATCAGAAGCCACTTGAAAGCTATTTTTGTTTTGTTTTGTTGTTTTGTTTTTTGAGTTGGAGTCTCACTCTGTCGCCCAGACTGGAGTGCAGTGGCCGCTCCCGGCCACCGCAGCCTCGACCTGCTGGGCTCAGCGATCCTTTCGCCTCAGCCATCCAAGGAGCTGGAACTACAGGCACACGCTACCACGCCCGGCTAATTTTTTTTGATTTTTTGTAGATATGCGGTCTGGCCAAGTTGCCCAGGTGGGTCTCAAACCCGCGGGCTTAGGCAATCCATTCACCTCAGCCTCCCAAATCGCGGGATTACAGGCTGAGCCACCAAGCTGGCTGAAAGCTATTGTTAGTTATTGCTTAGTTCATTGTGCTTTTCTCCCCAAGAGTACTCCCCAATACTTCCTCTGAAGATGTTCAGCCAGTTTCCTACTTGCCTTTTCAACTTGCCTTATGAGGCAATTCCTCTATTTTCGTGTAGTTCTGTTCAGTGCTTATTATAGATATTATATTTGCTTATTCATAGTCAGCAAGAGCATTGTCCAAGAGATTTGGGAATTTTTCCCTGAGAAATACCTGTTCCAAGTGGAATTTTAGAAGTTACTTCACTTTTAAGATGTTAAGAATATTTCTCTCACCTTTACCCATCAGTTTCTCTCTACCATTTTTTTCCCAAAAAACAGAAGGCTACTGTAATGACACTCATCAAATACCTAGCAATTTTATCATATAATCCCTCAATGCTTCTTAGAGTATTAGTCTAATCATTTGCTGGTAGTCACCAATTATTGAAAAGGAATTCATTCCTTAACAGTTTTACATCTCTTCAGGCTATTCATTCAGAATTTAAATATATAAGTTTGATATTCTTATGCTTGCTTAATCTTCCCATTGAACTTATACAGATCATACAGACATTTTAATATCCTCTAAAGAGATTTGAAAATATGCCTTTTTTGGTGTATTTTAAAGAGAACACAGAATAATGTGTACTTCAGGGCTTCCCAACTCAGATTTTTAAATTGCTTTGTAAATATTACAGTGAAGTTCTTCATAAATTCTTTATGGAATGATAATTAAATTCTTCTTTATGCAAAACAGATTTTAGCTAAGTACGTTGGAAAATTCATTTTCTAGCAAGCAGCACTTGTTTTGTAAGAAAAAAATGAGCTTGCTCAAGATCTGGCAACTAGTAAACTCTCTGGGAACAAAGATACCTAATTTAAATTCTTCTCCCCACATCTTTACAATAAATAAATAAGTTTTTCTAAGACATAATAAAGGAAGAATGAAAAAAGTCAATCCATTTGACTTTGTGATACAGATAGAGAGATTATAGTAATCACAAGGCCATGCCAAGAAGCATATTCTAATTCCAAGTTTCAGCCTTTTATCGTCTTTTTTTTTTTCTCTCTCAAAATTTCCAAGAATGTTTCCTTGGGCCTTGCTTGGTAAAAAACGGTGATAAATGTAAATTTTCTTCTGGGTCACCATTAAGAACACCAATAAGATTCCGGCTCTCAGAGATTTCCTTCCCTAATCTGACCTCCATGCCTATGCCTGGTTGTCCAAATTTCTTCATCCACAACTGGGGTCGCCATCACCCAGTCACCCCTCCTTTCTTGATCCTCAGCCCTTTTACCGCAACCCAGAGACTTCTGCCATTTCCCCATTTCATTCCATTGTATGAACTTTTCCTTTATCTCTTTTATTCAGATGTAGTGGCCTGCTTCTTTCCACTGCACAAAACCTTTGAGGGTTTCTTAACATGGATGACCAATTCTCTCACCTGCCTAAATTTCACACTTCGAATCTTTTTCATTAAGATCTCAAAATCTTGATCTTGGTGAAAATATGGAACTCTTCCTGGGGCCAGCCTTAGATCTTAGCTTGGGGTTTTTTCTGGGGAGCAGCTCTTCTTAATGTAAACTCCCTCAGACAGCTCAGTCTGTCTCTGCTCACGTCCTCCCCAGACTAAAGGGGCGAGCGGGCTTGGCTGGCACCAGCCAGCAGCGGGTGGGTAGAAGCCCTTGCCTTCTGAAGGTTTCTATCTCAGGCTACCGGTGTCCGTAGCTTAAGCTGGTACTTGTGACTTTTTCACTTTTCTCCCTTCATTGCAGGCCCAGAACTGCCTCACTAAGCTATACAAGCTAGATAAGATGCAGTTTCGACAAACCATGAGGGATTATGTGAACAAAGACTCTCTTAATAATGTAGTGGACTTCTTGCATGCTTTGCTTGGATTTTGTATGGAGCCAGTCACTGACAGTAAGTAGAGCTGCACCCGAGTTCTAGGAGAAATCCTGATGCGGTGAAGCAGGTAGCGCTTCAGGAGCATAAGAAATCTGTGAAGACAGAATTTAGAGGAAAAGATAAATACACGTGCATGTGTACGTGCCTGTGTGTGCAGGACAGCTGTGTGTCCCCTACAAAAGATCTACTGGTATGTGAAATACCAGCATCAAATGCTGTGGAAGTTGGCAGCCTCTGTTCACTGGCATGCCACTTGTGATAAATTAGAAGGTGGTGGCATTGGGGGAGGCTGGAGGTTTCCCTCTCCACATGCCCAGATGGCTTCTGGGAGTACTCGGCAATTCTTGGCAGGACTCCACTTTTGCCCAGTGCCTGTGTAAGTTTTCCTGCAGGGCTTCCCCTGCCTCTCCCTTCTCCCTGCCCTGCTCATTGACCATCCATCGCTCCAGCTCTGACAGACGGGACAACTTCACTGAGAAGCCAGCGTTCTTTACCACCACCAAGACGGAATCAAATGAACTTTTTCTCTATTGAGGTGTCATTTAGTAGACCATTTTTTTAAAAAGTGATCACCTATTTAAAAACTACTCTAAGCCTAAAAGTCTTTCCTTTTTTTTTTGGAGTTGGAGTCTTACTCCGTCATCCAGGTTGGAGTGCACTGGCACACTCATAGCCACTGCAGCCTCGAGCTGCTGGGGTCAGGTGACCCTTCCGCCTCAGCCTTCCAAGGAGCTGGAACTACAGGCAAATGCTATCATGCCCAGCTAAATTTTTGGTTTATTGTAAAGATGAGGTCTCGCCAAGTTGCTCAGGCTGGTCTCGGACCCGTGGGCTCAGGCAATCTTCTCACCTCGGCCTCCCAAAGTGCTGGAATTATAGACGTGAGCCACTGCACACAGCCTCTAAAAGTCTTCCTTAACATTAACAGTTGGTTCTCTTTTCTTTGCCTTGAAACATTCCACAAATGCAGCTAGTTCTATCATAGTGAGACTCTGAAGGTGAGTATGATTCATCTATTTCCAAGTCTGCACAGAGATGATTAAACCAGTGGCATCTTTAAATCTCTGTTTCTGTATTTCACGTAGCCCTTCACTCATTCCTGGGTGCCAAATATGTTCTACTCATTTCAATTGTGTAGCTTAAAGGAGGCATTGTCTTTAATGGGTACCTTTGCATTCCAGACAAGGCTGGGTTTGGAAATAACTTCACCACAGTGGACAACAAATCCACAGCCCAAAATGTGGAAGGCATTATCGTCAGTGCCATGTTTAAATCCCTCATCACACGCTGCGCTTCAACCACACATGAGCTGCACAGCCCTGAGAATCTGGTGAGAAACTCTTCCCTTCTTCCCACAGGAGTTCTCAGTGTCTGCTCTGAGAAGAGTTCTCATGTCATGGCCATGAGGAAGAGAAGTTGAAATCTAAAAGTGTACACTTGAAAGTTAAAATATCTACTTTCCCCAATGTCACCAGGAAACCACTGTGAAGCCTTGACAGCACTTCTCCTCCTTGTTACTAATTATCCTATCTGCAAATGGATTTCCACTTCCATCTCAAAGGTTATGCTGTGTTTGGTAAAATAGTTGCAAGACATTTTGAGCCCTTCTAAAGGTAGAGCACAGTTTGTTGGCTCATATAATATTAAGAAATGTTTGAAACCCTATTTACTTCAAAAAGTAATGCAAATATGCCACTGAAATTGGTGCTCTTTTCTCTTATGGAGCCCTATAATCGTTTAGCTACACTTCATAAAAGACTTAATTAAACCACCGAAATCACAAGTAGCATGGGGGAGAACCAGGCTGAAAAAGGTTAGTGCTTAATTGCTACCAAAGAGATTGTGGTTTGGGATACTAAAATATGGGTTAAGGCTGACAAATCTGACATGAATAGATAAACCCAGGTCTCCTTGGGAGGCAAAGGAGCATTTCTCTATTCTACCAGTCTGTTAGATGTTATGACTGGATGCAAAAATCTATCCAAAGAGCAGAGTGAAGGGCACAGGGCCCTGCTGCCCATGAAACCCAAAGGGCACTCTGCCTGTTTTTCCCAAGGGCCCTTCCTCCTACTCCCCTAAAGATCATGGGCATGATTGTCCCAGGGCTCTTGGGTTTGAAAACGAAAGCTGTCAAGGTAAACATTCCTTAGGCTTGTGCATTCTGCCTTGCTATGGACTTTTCCTGCAGCAAAGAATACAGTAACTGTTCTCTTAAAGAGGGACAAGAAAGGAGAAAATACTGGATGCAAACCTTCTTTCTCAAAAAAAAAAAAAATGTCTTGCATGGATTTTTAAACATTGACTCACCAATATATTTTTTTAAATAGCTGTACACGGCCTTGAGTTCATAGTCAAGTTCGTGTTTAAATGGGCTACAACGTACATACAATTTGTTAAGTCTGTCCAGCAAAATGCATCATCCCTTGAGAAATCAGACTTTGTTAGACGTGCCTAAAGGACTCAAGCTATTGCGTCACAATGATACAAAAATTTGGAGAAGCTGAACAGGGACTACACGTTCTAGTCTAAACAGAGTTCTCACTGCTCTTTTTATTTTGCAGGCATCTCTTCAGAAATCACAAGAGAGAAAATGAAAGTTTGGGAATCCAATGGTTAAAAATGTAAATTTTTGTCTTTCTAATGATGCAGCACACTTTCTGAACATAAATCATATAACCATCCTTTTTCATACTAAGGATGGCCAGCAAGGGCTTTGGGGGCGTTCTTCTTTAGGAGCAGTGGGAGTAGGGGGAGTACACTCTCGATTTTCAATTGCAAACTGTCTTTCTTTTATTTCAGTGTTCATCTAAGCCTGTGGAATTACTTTCTTCCTCTCTTCCTGCGAAAACTGTTTAACGGCCCAGATATTTTTCTTTCCCCAAACTTCTTTCTTGCCTCCCAACAGGGACTGTATTGTGATATTCGTCAGCTGGTCCAATTTATCAAAGAGGCTCATGGGAATGTCTTCAGGAGAGTGGCTCTCAGTGCTTTGCTTGACAGTGCCGAGAAGGTAGCACCAGGGAAAAAGGTGGAGGAGAATGAACAGGAATCTAAGCCTCCAGGCAGTAAAAGGTTGGAAACTTGAGCTCCCTAAATATTAGCGTTTGCCTTCTGTCAGTAGAATACTATCTTCTGTGGTACTATCCACGTGGTTCCTGGCATGGTATGACTTCAGCGTAGGAATGATAAAACTTTCGGGTAGAAGTCATAACACTGGTGTGGTCCAGCTAGAGCTTAGAAAACAAATAAATGCTGCCTCTGTATGAATCAGAGCTTAGTTATTCCCATGCTTCGTGTACTTGAGCTTGACTTCATAGGTCTTAATTATATGGTAAAATGTTATCTGTATTTTAATCTCGTCTATATATAATTTACATTTTTATCTAGAGAGGAAAAGCAATGACTGATACCATATCATCCTGTTCAGTAAGTTATATTCTAAATTTGGCAGAAGACAAGTTGTTGATCAGTAGTTTTTCCTTCGAGTAAACTCATGCTTGTTTTATGCTTAGTATACGCTAAATGCCATTTACAAAGATTACAAGAAACTCCTAATGGTCAGTTCATGACTCCGTTTGCAATTAGGATGGCACTGTTAAGGAATAAGGTGGCTAAGTCATGGCTTAAATGGTAGAGTATAAATTCCATACATTATAGACTCATGGTGACATAAAGTTTGCAAGCTCCACTGACTGTAAGAGAGTTGTGCTTTAGAATGTGCACAAAGTATCAAGAGTTGGTGTCCTGCTCTGTTGTGATTGGAGGAATGCACTATTTGCATAGGTCTGAGGCGGGAAGCGTTGTGGATAAAAGCCAGGTGTCCTCTGCACCCGAGGAGTGTCGCAGCTTCATGTCTGGCCGCCCCTCACAGACTCCCGAGCAGTAAGTAGCCTTAAATTTCCCTCCAAAGCAGAGGGCTGAGCACCTCACACTGGAGGAATTTCTGTTTTCCGAACTGCCATTTGTTATTTATCTGTCTGTTTTCCATTTCCTTTGAACTTTGCCTTTCTTCGGCCTATTGTATTTCATTCCCGATGCCACTAATCTCTCCAGACCAGATGACAAATAACCCACCTGTGCCCACAGGAATCCTCCCGAACTGCACTCCCATCTCCAGTCTCTTCCTCGCTTCTGTTTTTTGTGCACACTGCCCACAGATAAATCTTAAAGAATTGCATATATACCAGGAGGGCTGGGGGTATTGTCTATTTTCTTACTTAAAATCACTTAGAATTTTTTAAGATATAAATGCATGAATGGCTGTCAGTGTACTGAATGAAGCTTTTCTAAAGAGAACTAATATAAATTCCTCAGTGCTCAGCTTTCGCTGAAACATAGACTTTACTCCATTGTGCCTTGGTGCTGTCCTGAGATTCATTTCAATGTCTTCTGAGACCAGTTCATCTCCTTTTTTTCTTTTCTTTTTTTTTTAATTTTTAATTTTAAAGATGTGGGTACAATTCAGGGTTAGGTATACCAATGTTCATTATGCAGGTACCCTTGTTGATGAGGTGTGCCCCCCCCCCCCGGCAGTTTCCCACTACTGCCAATCCCTTTCTTATAGTATTACAATAGTTGTTCAGGGTCCACTTATGGGTGACAACATGTGATACTCGGTTCTTTGTTTCTGTGGTATATCACTCAGTAATATAGACTCTAAGTCCATCCAAGTTGCTGTGAAGTTCATCTTCTACTTTTCATAATGGCAAAAATCAAAGGCGTCTTTAAATTAACATCCATGGAAAATGTAAGTGTTACTGTAGACACTGAATATACAGCTCAGTTCTGTGCAAGTCTCCTTTGTAAATTTTCTCTGTATGAGAACTATTAACCCACATAGCTCTCTGTGTGGAGTGATCATGCACATCATTGTAGGTACACTATTCTGCTTCCCAAAACACTTATTCAATATTAAGTGATTGTTCTTCCAGAAATTCTGTGGCGTATTCTAGGTATTATGGCATCCTTTCTTTATAATTGGGAAAATCAAAGCTGAGAAGCAAAGGGCCTTTGTAACCCATAGAAAGCAAAAAAAAATCTTCAAAGAACAAAAGCCCACACAGTTCTTGTAGCACTTCAAAATCTTAGCAACTGCCTTTAAATGGATAGAGAAAGGTAAGGGAAAAGGTAGATCAACTCCATGGGTTCTAGGACATGGGAGTTATTGTTCCAATTTAACAGGCTTGGCCCACGGTAGGTACTTAATATATATTTTATGAATGAATGAATCACTGACTCAATCAATGAAAGGATACAATTATCAGCTTTTGTTTTATCTAACTTCCTTCTTCAAAATTGAATTTTATTTTTCTTTTAAAACAGCCTTTAAGGACTTGATAAAAATCCAAAAAAAAAAGCTCTAAAGAAAAAAAGCAGTTAAATGTGGAAGACAACTTTCTGTGGCTCAATAGCTATAAGACTAATTAAAAGGCTTTATAGACATAAAGTATTCCCCAAAAGGAGAGTTTTTCTTTCCAAATAACAACAGCAACAATTGAGCTAATCTGGTCAATAAGAATGATCTTAAAGGTGCATTGGATTTAAAAAATAAAACCATCTACTGTGATTAAGTTTTCTAGATTCCAAAATATTCTCTTTGTTCATTGTTCTATAAACATCATGTCACTTCTCAGCATTTAGCATATCTGGTCTTTCTTCTTGCATGAAGATATATGTTTTAATATACTTCTATATAAATATTTCCATTTGGAGGGAATGACATAAAATGTCAAATATGGGACTTTTCTATGATCTAAATGGGCCCAGGAGGTGAGCTTGTCAAATGTTTTGTTTTGGCACTGGAGAAAGGTGGGTGACCACTTTGGTTGTTCCTGGATCTTTCTGTACCTTCTCTTTCTTTTCCCCTCCCTCTCCTCTTGCCTGTCGCTTCTTCTTTTTCTTCCTCAATAATAGCTACACTAACTGAGTCATATTAAAATGGTTTTGTATGCTCATTTCTCTGAAACTCATTATTGGTACACACCCATTGGCCAAAGCTGATCTAACATTTTATTAAGAAAACGTAAAGTGTAGCCTCCCTGGATGAGTTCTCACTCAGACCATATAGTCATACAGTCATCATTGTGTCACGCCTCCCTCCAAAATGGGAAATGCTTCATACCCTATGATCATTTAACGAGAAGTCAAAGCTATGCCATATTTGTTTAACAGAATATCCTATTTTAGAATAAGAATTTAAAATAATTTAGTAAACTGATGAGATTTTGAGAGATAAAACTGGACTCCCTTATAAATATCTCCAAAAAATAATGGTTTTATGCAGTACTGTTGAATTTGGGATCAATTTAGGATTCAGCCCCAAAGCTTGTAAGCAAATCACTATCTAAAACCCCATAAATACATTTTATCACATGTTGTTAGAACATTTTTAATAACTTTGTAATTCCAGATTACTAAAGTAGTATATATGCTGCTCAAGCTGACAAATGTGGGAAACACAGAAAACATTTTTAAAGAGTAATTTTAGAACTAAAATACCACCAACTAGAGATAACCTCTATAACCCTTGGTGTATTATTTTGAGCATGTGTACATATAAACCCACACTCAGACGTATACTCATGTGTACTTATTTGCTAATTTATTTTAAGAGATGAGGGTGTACTCTGCCACCTGGGCTGGAGTGCAGTGTACTTAAAAAAAAATTAGCATGGTGTTATTCTAGTGAATTCACCTGATCACTGCCTTTTAACTTTACAAGGTATAATGAACATTTTTTCATACCGATAGTCTTCTAAAATAAGATTTTTAATGACTAAAGAGTATATCACCATATGGAAATCCCATAATTTATTCAACTGTTTCTCTGGTGTTGAACATTCAGGTTGCTTTTACTTAATGTTGACAAGAATAATTCTGTGAATATTTGAACTTCTTGTATCTACATCTTAGTATATGCTCCATATTTCTTTGAGAATACCTCCTGAAAATTGAATTTCTCTGTCAAGAATGTTGATATAAACTTTGAATAATGTATTACCAAATTACCTTCAAGAGAGGTTGAATCATTCTCACCATTGGCAGTACAATAGTAATTATTGCTTTCTCTCTCTCCCCCTTAATCTTTGCCAATTTGTTGAGCAAAAATAAATATTTCAGGTTGCTTTTTGAAAATTCCTGGTGAGATTAAACTCTGCGTATTATTGGCCACTTGCCTTCTTCCTCTCGTGGAATACCCTGGTCAAAAACCCCCTTGAAGGTGATCCTATTTGTCCTATGAAGTTGTACTTATTTTTAATTTTTAAACCTCATTGAAGTTGCTCTGATTTATTTGTTGTAAAATGATGCGTTTCGTGGGTATGGTGATGGCATTTCATTCATTCATTCATTCATTCATTTCTTCATTCAAATAAAGTTGGTGAGTTTATTTCGTGTTCAGGTATGATATTACAGTGGGGTGAGGAGTAGATGGCGAGGAACACTACTGCACAAGTTCAAGGGAGTTAATATTTTCTAAAAGGCTAAATATTTACGGACATTTTAAGTGACTCTGCGATTATGGTTCACACTTGCAAGTGAATACCTGCGATGATATTTCATCTTCGTATTACAGTTGGAAAGAATGACCGTGTTAGTTTGACAGCTGAGACATGGCTGTTTTCAAGAACTCAGAGAGTTTGCTTGGCCTCTTTCCTTCAGCTCCCATGCCCTCCTTTCCCACATCCAGCCCATCAAAGGTCATTCTGCACGATTGCCTAAATATCATAGGCAAGAGGTTAAAAGAAATTTAGGAGAATTTCAAGTGTGTTATTGGACAATTAACCCTACCCTCGCTTGCTTACAGTGATGAGCAAATGCAAGGGGCCAACTTGGGGCGGAAAGATTTCTGGCGCAAGATGTTCAAATCCCAGAGTGCAGCAAGTGACACCAGCAGCCAGTCTGAGCCGGACACTTCAGAATGTACCACTGCCCATTCAGGCACCACCTCCGACCGACGTGCCCGCTCACGGTCCCGCAGAATTTCCCTCCGGAAGAAGCTGAAACTCCCCATAGGTAAAAGTATGTCTGTATTTATGTACGTATTCTCTTATTACCTGTCAGACCCTCAAACCAACTCACAATCAAAACAGAGCCCTGCATGACAAAGCAGAGAAAGAGAAAGCCTTCAGGTCATAAGTTCTAAACTGACTCCATTCATTCATTCATTCATTCATTTTTGCCACGCATTTTTTTCAGTCCTCTCCTAGGTACCTCTCCTATGTGCAAACACTTTGCTAGCCATCAAGGATTAAATAGGGAGCAAAAAACCACAATCTCCCAACTTTGCTGAACTTTCGCTCTAGTAAGAGTCACAGCCACGGAAGCAGATAGTCATGCAACTAAGTGCTGAATTTTATGAAGAAAAAACACATAGTGGAAGCATGCAGCAGTGAGACCTGGCCTAAATGGGGCGGGGGAGAGGGATCAGGGAGGGCTTCCTAAAGACAGTGACATTAAGCTCTGTAGCACACTTAGGAGAAGGAAGGATTGCATTCTAGGTGGCAGCATGTGTAAAGATATTGGATGGAGGGAATTGGAGGACAGAAACGAGCAGAAAAGTGGCTGCACGATCATGGTGAAATGATAGGGGCCACAGCATGTGGGTCCTCACAGGTCAGGCTGACTATTCCTTCTAGATAACCTAGGTAGCCAAGGTGGGTTTTGAACAGGAGAGCAACACAAGCAGGAAGCATTTTCGGAAAGATCTCTTCATGGAAATCATGTTGAAAGGAGCATGAAGAGTTAAGGGAGACCAGATGGGAAGCTACCTGGTAGTCCAGGTATAAATAAATGGAATCTTGGACTGGGTGGTGATCACATCGACAGAGCAAAGTGGAAAGATTTGAGAGATACTCAGGAGGCAAAATTAATAGGCTTTGATCAGATATGTGAAGGATGTCAAGGATAACTGGATGGGTAATGGTTTTATTCACTGAAGAGGACTGGAGTCCTTTTGTTCTGGTCTTGCCTGCACATGTAATTTTATAGTCGAGCACTGAGCATTTCGGTTCAAAGCATGCACGCCGAAAACAATGTGTTTTCACGTCAAGGCATATCAAGCCATGTAATGTTCACGGCTTGTTGGGTTTATGCTGACATTTCTGCTTATGTTGACATTTCAATCCATTTGATAGAGGATGATGTATTGATCTGATGTCTTAAAAATTATTAAATAGGAAATTGGTTGAAACGATCGTCCCTCTCGGGTCTGGCAGATGGCGTGGAGGACCTTCTGGACATCAGCTCTGTGGACCGACTGTCTTTCATCAGGCAGAGCTCCAAGGTAAATAGGACATTAAGTGTGCAAATGAGCGCTGGAGTTGCTGATAGACAAACCTAAGGGCTGAGAAATGCCAAACACCTGGAGGGGTCAAACAAGGGAGCTGAAGAACTGTTGGGGTGGACAGCGTCTGAAAATATCGATGAGAGATAGAAACCAAAATGTTTAAGTAGCAGGCTATCATAGGAAGGAAAAACATGGGACAAAAATCATATGAAATTATGACGCAGATACAGAAATGTAGAGAGACATAATCTCCCAGCTTTTTTAAACTTTAGCACATATGTGACATTACTGACATCTGAAGCTCCTACGTAAGGAACCAGTCATTCTGTGTTCATTCGTTTTATATATTCACACACACACACGCACACACACACACACACACACACACACACACACACACACACACACACCATTCAGTCTCCTTTACGCTACTTCTGACCCCATCAGAACTATTATCCTTATTGAAAAGAATAAAAAAATCTCAGAATGCCTTTTTTTCATTAGATGCTCCTTCATAATACTGTTCAACGTTGTGGTAGCATAGATCGTAATAAGATAACCATTCTCAATGAATCCGTTTTCTACAAGAGTCTTCCCTGTAGATGACTCACTGCCTGTTCACTTATATACCTGATTTTCAGCATATGGTAAGACTCATGTTTCTTTATAAATATACAGTATGATTGCATTGTTTCTTTTTTACATATCACTAAAACCAGTTTTCTTCTATCTCATCTACTTTAAAGGCAATATTTTGAAATTATAAAAATAATGTAGCAAGACGATAGGACATTTAGAAAATATATTTATAATTCCTCCCTCATTTTCATTTTGCAAAAAATATTGGGCAAGTATTTGAGTCTTTGTGGTCCATAGGTTCCTGTGTGCTGAAAATTTTGAGTGCTATTCTAAAGGCAAAATGAAGAACGCAATTTAATTCTTAGAAAGAGAAACATGATACTATGCTTTAAGCATAGTGCACTCTATAAACTGATTTATATTGGTTCTTTCACAGAGATTAAAATATTCTATTTGGCTGTCTCTCACTTTGGTCTGATTCTCCGTTGTAATAGTCTTGGTAAAGGATGAATATGGCTTCCATGAATTTCAGTTTAAACTTTAACAGGTTAAGATTTTAAGAATATTTCAATTATTTTTATAGTGCCTGATTACTTACCTTTCAATCTATGACCTGGATCCTCCTTGGAGTTTCAGGCGCTGTCTTTTTTAAGCACAAAGGAATGAACTACACTGACTAAACTAACCTGATGTGGAAACCAGAAACAAAGTAATCATTATCGTCTAAACAACTTATTTTGTAGGTCAAGGATTGATCTAACCACAAAGATCTGCCTTTGAACTTGGTCATCTGACCACTCTCCTCCTTTCCCTCAGGTCAAATTCACCAGTGCGGTGAAGCTTTCCGAAGGTGGGCCAGGAAGTGGAATGGAAAACGGAAGAGATGAAGAGGAGAATTTCTTCAAGCGTCTTGGTAAATGTTATGTGGCCTAAGATTCCTGTTTAACTTTCATCGCAGAGAACAAAAGTTTGATGAAATCAATTGGTTCGTTTTCTATCTCCGTTGGCTTATCATTCATTTCCTTCTCATACATGTCTCTTCTACTATTTAGAGCTTCTCTGTCGTTAGTTTGGTTCAACAGACATTTTTGGAAGCCTTACTGTGTTCCTCACCCTCTGGTTTTACAGAGTAAGACACAGCCTCTTCTGCTGTTCTATCTTTTGTTACAATCTAAGACCTTTACAGAAGCTTCAGAGGGCCTTTTACCTGCACACCTATCTACTTACAAATTCTGCTTATGAGATCCTTGACAGGTAGCCAGCCACCCACTGCACACTTTCATGGAGGGGGTGTCTGTAACTTTACAAAACAACCTGTTCCAGAGCTAGATAGCTTCAATCATTAGAAAATCTTTCCTTACATTCTGAAAACATATTATCCACAAATTTGATTCATTTGTTCTGGTTAAGACATCTGTATGAATAAACACACACACATACACACACACACACACACACCATGCTAGTTCCATATATTATCCATTTTGTGTTCTCACTTTTGCTCTCGTTTTTCCTGGCTACACATCTTGGTTTCTTTACTTGTCTTACTTGGAAGTGTCTCTAGGTCCATCACCATTCCGATTCCTTGTTACTGTGTATTTTCACTAGAGGGTGTGCTTTTTTACAAAATATGAAACTTCAGGCAGAATGCAGTATGCTATATTTGAAATCAACTAGCATAGTAGGTAGTGCAATTCTTAAGCGCCAGGAGCATATCAAGTGCATGAATACAATTTAAAATTACATGGTCTATTTTCATATCACGTAGTTGGTTTACATTGTTTACCTTTTACCATATCTTCTCCTCAGGAATGACTATCATTGTATACTTTGATGTAGCCATTACTAGTTCTTCATTTCATAAATAATTAAAATTTATTATTTTATTAACTTTGGGAGTACATAAGTCACTTGTTCGGGAAGGAAATCAAGAGACCAAACCCAAACTAAGTTGAATTCTGAATCATTTCTTCTTTACAATTGTATTATAAAGATCCAACTGCAGAGACATATACAATCCCCTGTTTTCATCCAAGTTGTTCATATTATTACTGAACAGGACAAATACAATGATGTAACTCCAAGAACACTACTAGTTGACATTGATTAATTAGAAATTTGTGGGTACAGTTTTTCAGTCAACCATACACTTAATTTATTAGTGATCAGTGAACACTGTCCCATCTCACTGCAAAAACTTCATCAAACTTTACCAAAAAAAAAAAAAAAAGAATCTTGGCTATACCTCTAAACTGGCTTAGCTCAGCATGATGTATTCTTCATGAAGCTACTGTATCTCTGTCTTTTCAAAAAGTTCCCATCTATTTAATCATCTCTTTGGCCAGGACAAACATCACGTTTATTAGTCTGTGGTTTTATGAATCTTCCTGACAACCAGGGCCTTTGTCATTTTCAGTCCTTTTACACTCTTTTCACTCCTTAAAATGTTTCACTCCAGGTAAGGTGGCTCACGCCTGTAATCCCAACACTTTGGGAGGCTGAGGTGGGGGAATTGTTTGAGCCTAGGAGTTTGAGACCAGCCTAGACAACATAATAAGACCTCGCCTCTATAAAAAAAAAAATAAAAAATATTAGCTGAGTGTGGTGGTACGCTTCTGTAGTCCTCGTTACTCAGGAGACTGAGGCGGAAGGATCACCTGAGCCCAGTAGGCCAAAGCTGCAGTAAGCCACGATTGTGTCACTGCACTCCAGCCTGCGTAACAGAGAGACTTGACTCAAAAAAAATAAAAAATAAAAAAATATATATATATGTATATTTCAGAGACAATATGTCTAGTGTTCAGAACCATCAGTATTATAAAGTGATTTCTGTTGTATTTTTTTGAGAATGAAGTGTAGAGCTAAAGAATATTCTCCAAGTATGTGCCATGCTAACTGGATATAATTTGACTGGTGCTATAATCATATCTCTATAGTTTTTATTTCTTGTTTTTCGTTTGTATGCACCGAAATGTAATTTGATAGAACTGGAGGTTAAAGCAAAGAAAATAGGGTCTTTTAATTTGTGAATATTCCTTTTTTTTTTTTTTTTTTTGAGTCACTGTCTTACTAATGCTCAGGTTGGAATGCAATGGTAAGATCTTGTCTCACTGTGGCCTCTACCTCCTGGGTTCAGGCAATACTTCTGACTCAGCTTCCTGAGTAACTGGGACTATAGGTGCTTGCCATGCGCTGAGCTCATTTTGCAGGATTTGGAAGTAGAGACTTGGGGAGGTACTTAGATTTAGATAAGGTCGTAAAGGTAGCATCCGTCGTGGATTTTAATGTTCTTATATACATGTAAAAAAAGAAACATAAAATTTCTCTGCCTGCACATATCACAGAAAGGCCATGTTAGGAACAGAACCAGGAAGAGGGCCATATCCAAAAACCCAGACATGCTGGCACCCAGATCTCAGACTTCCAGCCTCCAGAACTGTGAGAAATAAATTTTTATTAAGTCATTCAGTCTGTGACATTTTATGTGGGTTTTTCTTCTTGGTGATAAAGATGAAAGCATAACTGAGTTGTTTACTCTTTTTTTTTTTTAATTTTAATTCCCTTACACTTCTTTCTTCAAGTACTAGGCTAATATTTTTACTCTTATTCTTATTCCAAACATGCTATCATTAGCATTTCTCACAAATGTTAACTCATTCTGGATTTTGTGTTTTTCTTACCACTATTCCTACAGATTTTAGCCATTGTTTTATATACTCCTTATATTTCATTAAAAAATTTAAAAGACCTGATTAGGGAATATTCTAGGATGAATTCGTGTCAGCAATACTTGAAATGTAAGCAGTCTTTTTCTGCATGTCTAGAAAACAAACCATAATATCTGAGACTGATATCTGAAATATCTTTATGTGCTTTTGCCTTTCAAGATAATATAGCTTGTAAATCACTATTCTTTGCCTATATCCCCAGGCATGTTAAAAATTACAAAACGTATTCTGTGAAATAATTCCTTTGGAATCTCCTGCAGAAGACAAGTACCTTCAGCTATTCTAAATGAAACAAAACAACATTATCTGCCAATATAAGTGTGTTGTGTTTACAACAACTACTGCCCTTGATCATGTGAACATCCTTCTCATTTAAATCATTTTAATTACATAATTTTTGACTTAAAAAAATTTTAGAGTTGTGGAATACATTGAGGAATTGATTCATAAGGAGACTGTCTGAAGACGAGGTCTAGGTTTCTAGGCAGCCCTCTCCCCACTAGTTGACATGGTACCCAGTGAGTGGTACCTTGTACCTATGTCCCTTATTTCCCATTCTTTCTCTCCTCTCTCAGTGTCCATTGTCTGTTTTCCTGACCTTGGGTCCATGAGTCCAGTGTTTACTGCCTGCTTATGAGTGAGAACATGCAGTATTCAGGGTTTTTTGTTATTGTTTTTGTTGTTCCTGAAACAGTTCACTAGAATGATGGTCTCCAGTTGCATCCATGTTGTTGCAAAGGACACAATTCTGTTCTTCTTTATGGCTGCAAAGTATTCCAGCATGCATATGTACATTTTCTTTTTCCTATCTACTTTCAGTGGGCATTTGGGTTGGTTCCATGGTTTTACTATTGTGAATAGTGCTGCAATAAACATACACACAGGTGTCTTTTTGGTAGAGCAATTTATGTTCCTTGTGTATATTCCCAGAAGTAGGATTGCTAGGTCTAATGATAGCTCAATTATTAGTTCTTTGAGAAATTGCAGCACTCCTTTCCACAAAGGCTGAACTAGCTGACATTCCTATCAGCTGTTTGGAAATGTTTCCTTTTCCCTGCAACCTCACCAACACTTGTTGATTTTTGACTTTTTAATGAGAGCCATTCTGACCAGTCTGAGGTGGTATCTTATTATAGTTTTGATTTACCTTTCTCTGATGATTAGTGAAGCTGAGTATTTTTTCACATGTTTGTTGGCTGCTTATATGTCTTCCTTTCAAAAGTGCCTGTTCATGTCCTTTGCCTACTTTTTAATGAAATTTTTTTTCTTGTCAATTCGAGTTCCTTAGAGATCCTGGATGTTAGGTTTTTGTCAGATGAATATCTTGCAAACATTTTTTTTCCTATTCTGTGGACTGTATCTTTACTCTCTTGATGGTTTCTTTTGCTGTGTAAAAACTTTTGAGCTTGATAAGGTCCCACCTGTCAATTTTCGATTTTGCTGCATTTGTTTTTGAGGACTTGGTCATAAATTCATTGCCTAGGCTAATGTCCAGGAGGTGTTGCCTAAATTTTCTTCTAAGATTCTTATCATTTACAGTTCTACATTTAAGTCCTAAGAATTTTGAGGATTTCTATATATGATATAGATATGGGTCCAGTTTTATTCTTCTGCATGTGGTTAGCCACTTTTCCCAGCACCATTTGCTAAATATGGTTTCCTTTCCCCAATATTTATTTTTGTTGACTTTGTTGAAGATGAGTTACTTGAATGTCTGTGGTTTTCTTTTCGGATCCTCTGTCCTGTTCTACTGGTTCCATTGGTCTATATGTCTATTTTTGTACCAGTACCATGCTGTTTTTGTTACTGTAGACTTGTAGTAAAGTTTGAATTCTGGGACTTAGATGCCTCCAGATTTGTTCTTTTTGCTAAGAATTTCTTTAGCTATTCAGACCCTTTGTTTGCTTCCATATGAATTTCTATATTGTCTTTTCTAGGTCTGTGAAAAACGATGCTGGTGGTTTGGTAGTAGATTGCTTTGGTAGAATGGACATCTTGACAATATTAATTCTTCCAGTCCATGAGTGTAGGATGCTCTTCCAATTGTTTGTATCATCTTTTATTTATTTGAGCAGTGTCTTGTTTATTTCTTTAAATAAAGAAAACCAACATCAAGCCTTCTTACCCTCAGTTTAAATGCAGTACTTGAACGTCACTGAATTGAAATAAATGCCAATCAAATTACTTTAAAATCAAAAAAATTACCCAACTAATGAAAAATATGTCTGATGAACAGTCAATAGAACTGAAATTGACATTCAGAGATAAACTATCTTTTTTCTTCTGTATTTTCATATTCACCAAAATTATTTCATTTAAGAAATCATGTTATCTCTATTTGAAGGAAGATATTATATTAATTAAAGCAGTGGATTTTTTTCAACCTATCAACAAATTTACTGCATATCTTCAATATACCCACCTCCGCCATCAACTCAATAGGAAATATGTTTAAAGAAACACTAGACTTTATCTTTCTGAAAATTTGTGTCCATAAATATATATAATAATGATTGGTCAATTAAAAGTAATATTAAAAAAGAAATACTTGGTTTTCAAATGTCCCTTCTTGGATTCACCAGCTTATAAAAATCCATTCTGTGTAAATTATACTTCAATAAAATAACATTAAAAATATATATTAAGCAAATGCAACTAAAATGTACTGAAGCTAAAAAAGTAATCATATGGCCAAGGGAGCCAAGAGGCATCATTATATTCCAGTATGTTTATATTTTAAAAATTGATAAAGAAGAGTACATTTTATAGCCAAATTACTTTTTTACCATTTCTTTTAGTATTACAATATGGAATACCAACAAGTCACAATTTTATAATCAATTTGTCATTAAGAATACAGAGGAAAAGTAAATAAATATATGCAAAATATTGAAGTATTACTTACCTTAAATTTTTCTAACATGGTAACCAGCTTTAGCAGAATATAAAAGTCTGGGCTCTTTGCATATAAACATTTGGGGTTTTGGAGCTGCATTAGGGCGTAATGGTAAGAGCACAGGTTTGTGATCAGTACCTCTGGGTTTCATTTCTGACTTTATAAGTTTTTTATTGTATAAACGTTGACTGGGCCAACGTTTACTTCTCTCTCTCTCTCTCTCTCTCTCTCTCTCTCTCTCTCTCTCTCACACACACACACACACACACACACACACACACACACACACTGCACAAATATATTCTCTTTTTGAATCATCTTTAAAACCCTATCTTATAGGATTATTACAAATAAATTTAAAATATTTCATACAGAACTTGGCACATAGTAAGTGCTCAAAAATAGTAGCAGAAATTATATTGTTATCTACTAATGCCATATAAATACAATGGCAATTTTTCACTATAAATAGCTTGTATTGAGGACATGATTTTTACATTCTGTGTTTCTCACCGATAATAAATGTACGTAATTCTGTGAAGCAAAGAATATAGATTCTTGCTGTCAAAGGGTGTTTTGATCACTTCTCTTTCATTATTTTGCATTCCTTAATTGCATTATTTCTAAGATTCTTTCCATCAAAATGACCCTTTCTTTAGTACTATTGAATAAATTCCTTTTGAAATTAGCCATCTTGTCAAATAAATATTGAAATAAATGGTGAAATACATATACTTAATGCTTCTTTTAATAGAATGATGGCAACTATTCTTACTAAATTGGATAAATTGGATAAATAATAACCTTATTGATTATCCATCCTATCTTATTTGTCCATTCTATTATAAATTTGAGACACTTATCTGCTAGTGTATTTTACTTCTTAATTATAGTAACCAATAATAAAACAACTGGAAAAATGTATTATTTGGGATCTGTTTTAATTTCAAAGTTTCAGGGACTGTTTGCATATGTTTTTTAACGGACGAGAATCCTTTGATATATAACTATATATATAAAAACTACCATCAAATGGCTGTATGTAAATGGCATATAGCTATGAAAAAGAACAGGAATTTACCTGTTCTAGTAGCTTAGGTAAAGTCTAGCAAATAAATAGAGTAGCATTTTGAAGGGGAAGTGTTAGAAACCCAGGCTGTCCTGGAATTGCTCTCTCATCCTCTGTAACTTTTTTTTTTTTGTATCTTTTGATACATTTGATTCTGTCTTTTGATTTTTTTTCCTATGATCAGAATCTTCTCTCGGTAATTCTTATTTTTGCATTTGATACAAAATCTGCTATACTAACTGAAGAAAATGTCCTGAAGGTATTGAATGTGGAAAATTTTAAATGTGGGATTAGCATCTGAAAAGGAAACATACTTAAAAATAATGAAATTTAGGAAATTTTGATAACATTTTAATTATATTCTGAGCCATTTTTAGACTTGTGAAAATTTTTAGACAGAGACAAAAAGTTAAGAGAATGGGTCACTGGATCCCAAATATCCATCCCCCACTTGCAATGATGATCAAAAATTTACCATACTTGTTTCATCTATCTTTTATGGTTTTTTAGTTGTTTTTTAAAACAAATCCCAGACATCATGTTATTTCATGCCAATATACTCCAGTATGATTCTGAGTCATTGTGAAAGTTGTAGACCAATAACTGATAATTATTTTTATGCCATGCCATAATTTTTATTTGGTGGTAAGAAAATCTAAAGGAATCTGTACCCTAAGCTTCAACTGCTTCC
The DNA here is from genome assembly GCF_000164805.1 of Carlito syrichta. NCBI lineage: Eukaryota > Metazoa > Chordata > Mammalia > Primates > Tarsiidae > Carlito > Carlito syrichta. The sequence goes on from NW_007070535.1 coordinate 795,629, forward strand.
AAAGGATGTGTTCCCTAATAGTGTTGCCCACTTTTTTCCACTAGTGGTTCTGATGGCCAACATACCTATGTGTGCATACTGTCAGGGTAAACCCAGGTCCGCAACTGTAAACACCCCCTTTTATCTACCACAGATGAGAATTAATAGAGTAGTAACTCTAACTCTGGGTTTTTATATTGAAAAGTAAATTTGTAGACATTAATATTTATTAATAGGAACAAATTATTCACCCTACACCTCACAAGCACCCATAGCAACATATCATGTATAAGGTACTTCAGCTGAGAGCTACAATTGCAAGAGACCCTTGTGCAGAGGCAGCAGGTGAGAAGCAGGTCAGTGGGGGCCGTAGGGGATCAGGGTCCTCTTGACAGAAGAGATGAGAAAGGTATTTCTGGGATTCACATCTGTGACTTGACTTCTCAGAGAGGACCAGGAGTTGGTAATGTCCCAAATGAACAGTGATAGCACAAATTGAGCCCACCTCTAAATCAGCGATTCTCTTCCTGGAGGTATATTCTTGGGTATTGAAGGAACAGTTTAGATTCATAAAGTGACTTGGGCCTGCTTTAAAAACTGTATTCAATATTGTAACAATATGGAAGAAAAATAAGTATACTAGAAGCGACTGAAAATCATGAGATATTTAGGTTTTGAAGAATGTGCCTAGGAACAAAGACAATGAAAAATTAGTATTTGGTATTATTTTCCCTCAATGTGTGATCCTTAAACTTTCTGAATCAAAGTCATATGGGGTATTTGTTAAAAATACACTTGGCCCCCAGACCAATGGAATCAAAACATCTAGTGAGGGATTATTAATATTCTGCATTTTAATAAGCCCCAGACTGATTATCATTTCTAGGTAGCTGAAAGACAAAAAATAAAATTAAAAAGTAAGAGGGCAAGAATCAGTGGTTCCCAAACTTCAGACCTCAGTGCTAGATCACACTGGCTGTATCCAAACCATCTGTGAGACTTCACAAAGTACAAATTCTTACATCTTACCTGTGGAATTCTGATTCTGAGGGTCTAAGTAAGGTTCAGGAACTTCCCAGGTAATTCTGATGCACAGCTTGAAATTCAGCAAGCAACCTCTAAGTCTTTTACAACTTCAGTAGTCAGTGACTCTTTGCATTGTAACTGAGAAAAGGCCTTTGTTTTCACCACAGTGTTGTCCTTGATAACAATTTATTACAGTAGTATGAAATTACGTCTTCTATAAAAACAGAAATTAGTTGTTGATTACAGGAAGAATCATTTTAAATATGACAAGAGCTGTTGTTAGTATTTGAAACCCTGCATTTTCATATGCCATGTGCCACCAGATTCAAAAAAGTCAGGATGTGTTCAAATCAAGCAATATGGTGGACAGGAAGGAAGTAGAATAAGGAAGAAAATTTTAAGGTCAACACTGTAGAAAACACAGTTATATTTTTGAAGCTCTTTTTAAATCTGTTGGCTGTTACATTCTGTCTCTTTCATTCCTACACCTTGGCTCCACCTCTACAGGTTGCCACAGTTTTGACGACCATCTCTCTCCGAACCAAGAGGGTGGAAAAAGCAAAAATGTGGTGAATCTCGGAGCAATCCGACAAGGCATGAAACGCTTTCAATTTCTGTTAAACTGCTGTGAGCCAGGGACAATTCCTGATGCATCTATTCTGGCAGCCGCCTTGGATCTGGTAAGTTGTTGGAGGTATTTCCCTATTCTGTCCCCCATTCCGATTAATACTATTAATGGAGGTAAGCAACTCCCTCATCCTAACCCTAACTGTGTTTTGTTGTTGTTTTTCTCTCAGAATCAGTGATAAAAGGGGGGAGAAAGGTGGTGAGGTGAGAGAAAAAAAGAAAAGGAGTGAAATCTTAATAAATGTGCCTTGGGAAGTATATACCAACATGATTAAGAGTATGTGAGGGCTCTGGAGTCAGAATGCCTGAGTTAAAATCGCTCTGGGATTTACTAGATTTAACCTCTGTAAAATGAGTATAAGAGCAATAACAATACTACATATGCTTCCTAGGGCTGGCATGAGAATTAAATGAGATATTAGTTATAAAGTCCTCATCACAGTGCCTGAAGTATAGTAACTACTCAATAGAACAGGCCATTATTATAATATTATTATTAGTCTTATATCTGCCATGCATTAGCTCTTTAAGTTCTCTGGGTCTGGGTTCATTATCTATCCATTGGGAGAAAAATATGAATCAAGGATCAATTGAAATGAATTGCACAAAACTGCTTTGAACATTGTATGGTATTATGTGCATGGAAAGGATTCAAGAGTATCAAGTGGATCACATTTAGAAAGTGTTCTTGTCAGGTAAACTAGGCCCAGTGTGACTTTTGAACTCAGCCTCTCAATTTCCATTATTTACCTTCCGGTTTATAAACTCCTCATACGCTGTATAAACACTGGGTACAAAATACCAAGGGAACATCAAGAAATAAAAGTCCATTATTTTTACTTTTAAAAAAGAAAAACCAAAATAGATTTTCACTGGGGGGAAAAAAACCTTTAAGCCTGATGGTAAATGACCCCTTTTTCAGATTTTATGACACATGAATAAATGACCATTGTCCACTCATATTTTACCTTTGAAAAATAATCTGACCTTATAATGCATAAAGTGTCTCAGGACATGTACAGCTTTGGCTCTCAGGATATTTAGTGACCAGCAAGGTATGTGGCTTCACTTAAGGCTGAAATATAAATCCCCCTTATAATCATCCAAAATGATGACTTGCCAGCTTGTAAGGTTTTTCAGTCAGCTTCCCACTGTTGGATATTGATCTTTGCACATTTTTTTGAATTGCAAAATGTTCAACGTATATTCGTGTATGCAATGGTGACTATAGATGTAGAGAATCACAGGTTACCAGGAAAGCTGGAGAACTTGACAAGGCAAGGAGCCACTTCCTTGTTTTTTAGGTGGGAGAGTGGAAACTAGCCTGCCTCCCTTCTTTGAGTCATGCATGATTTTTCTGAGTCACATCTTGATCTGTTCCCAAAAGGACAAATTAAAATAAATAAATGTAACAAATTAATAAGACAAAGGCAAACACACATTTAGAAAATGGAGAATTATATCAACAGCCAGTTCGCCAAAAATACTAATAATCAATAAAGTATGCCTCCTCTTACTTGCACTTAAGAAATGCTTTGTCAATTTGCAATTTAAAAAGTAAACAACCTGGCGAGACCTCATCTCTACAATAAATCAAAAGATCAGCTGGGCGTAGTGGCATGCACCTGTATTTCCAGCTCCTTGGAAGGCTGAGGTGGAAGGATAGCCTAAGCCCAGCAGGTCAAAGCTGCGGTGGCCGTGAGCATGTCACTGCCCTCCAGCCTGGGTGACAAAAACCAAAAGCCAATAAAAAGTAAAAATAAAATAAATGCTTATTAAGGTAGTCTCAAATTCCTACTTTATAACTATCAAATTTGCAATTATTAGAAAGTGCCAATAAGGCTACAGTAGTGTTAGGTGGATTTGATTAAGGAACAGAAGGAAGCCTTGGACTGACAGGACGATAGTGATGGCGGTGATGTGGGTGGACAGTCCTCAGCCCTGCCCCGAGTAGTCAGCGGGAAGAGAGGGCTCGGTTCCCTACGTATATCAGATGGCAAAGGTGGTGGGATTAAAAAGCCTGGAGTCAATGTGGCTTATAAGATACTCTTCATAGAATAATTAATTAGCTCACCAGATATCGTTTGAGGGCTTCCTATGTGCCAGGCATGGTGTCAGCTGCTAATGATAATACAAACAAAACTCAACTGGAGTGTTTCACCTGCATTTCACTTTTCCTAATGAAGACTGTGTTTGTATAGTGATCTATTTTCCAGACTGTTTAGTGTACAGCATTCTCAGGTTGATAAACAAATGACTAATATGTATTGTGTGTCTACTAGGTTGCCAAAGAAACACCCTGAAACTCAGAATGACCCACTAATAGGCAAGGGCTACAAAGTCAGCAAAGAATACCGCCAGGTTAGAACCTAGGTCTGTCTTCAAGGCCCCTGTATTTTGTATTCCACCATGCTGACTCTCTAATTAAAAAATTATGTGAGCCCACTTTAGGAACTTTAAAACATGCAAAAAATAATATATTCCATATTTGATTCCCAATTAATTAAATGTGGTTAGGAAAGCAAAGATGACAGAAGCTAGTTGAACAACTGTTAAATACACAATAACAATTGCCAGGTGGTTTAAGCTGAAGGGCGCCAATGGTTCAATCATGTCCACCTTTGTCTTAATTCTAAAGTCTCAGATACTTATGGAAAAATTTTAGACAAAAGAGGCATCAAATTTCTCAGGCAATTAACTAGCAAAATTAAGGAAAATTATAACAAATAATCTGATTTCAACTTGTTTAAAAACTGAGTGAATAATATAGCCACAGATTGCCATACAAATTGGAAAATGATGGAATAATAGTAGAGGATAATAATAATGACATTTTCACAATACTTGACCATTTATAAAGCCCAATAAGTGCCTAAAGAGAGCTGGCAGATTGTCGGTCCTTCACTCACTGGAAAGGTCTATGCCCCAAATTCTTTCAGAGGTCCTGAGCTGTAATCTCCACGTAAATAGGGACCATACCATGTTAGGGGCCTTAGCAAGCAGGACTTTCCATTCACACATTTTCCATTTGAGAGAACAAAGGGCTGAGAGCTGAGGTGAATTTGCTCAAGGTCATGTGAGTTAGCTGGTGCTAAAACTGGGATCAGAGCAGACTCTTCCAATTTCATTCAAGACTCTTTTAGCAGCACCATATGCTTTCTCTGAAAAAAAAAAGATGATTTAAATAAATCAAATGAGTATCTCTTTGAAAATATACATAAAATATATATGATCTCTTGTAATAAAAAGGATTGTTAATGACCTTTAATGATCCAAAAAACATTTGAATCTTTTAAAATGTTCTTTATTACATGAATACATGATGAATTCATAACAGAAAAATATAGATTTTCAACTTTAGAGATGCACACCATAAACTCACTGTCTAGTGATTCTTAACATTTGGGGACATAGATTCCTTCAGAATTGGATGAAAATTATTGATGTTTTCCCAAGAAAAGTACATTTATAGACTAAGTCTAGCGTACAATATCAGTAAGTTCATGGACTCCTCCCAAAACCCATCCATGAAACCAAAAATGATTAAGACCTCAACCTCAGCTAATGTGTTATCTCTGGCAAAAAGAGTCTCTTTCATCAGATAATTGAAATTTCTTTATTACTTTTGATCAGTGATACAAAAACAGAAGGAAACCTGTTATAATTCTTCCTACATGGAAAGCTCTTAGAGTTTATATAGGATACATCAGCATGGGAGAAACATAAGGCTTATCACAAAGAGAGCAACACACTCAGAGATTTTTAAAATAATCCCAGTAAAACAAGTCAATGCTAGCTTCTGTACGGAGATTATTTCAAGAGGAATATTGATGAACACTTTCAAGATCAAGTATCTCGGATATTGGAATTTCATTCCCTCTCATCAAATGATTTCATACCTATCTGATTTCCAACTGCTTAGAGTTTCTCAAGAGATGTGATACAGCAGTTTCCAGCTACGGGTACACTCAGTTTCTGACTGAAATTTGACTCCTACCATTAAATTGAACTGGAGCCCATTGAAAACTTAAAATTTCTTTTACTTCACCAAAATAGGGCTGTGACTAGATAGTTACCAGACTACTAGATTCCCTTTGCCTTCCTTCCTGTGGAACCTACTCTGGCCCTGCCCGACCTTCCAATCTTGTAAGGCTGGTGGTAAGAAGTGAAATAAAGAGAGCTTTGATGCTCATAAACAATGTCTTTCAAGCCTCCAAGTAAGGAGGCATTTTCTGATCATTGGATGCCCGCTGATGAAGTAGCCTGCATCCATGGAGTCATAAGCTCTTTGTCACTAGACTGGATTCAATAGGGGCAAATGTACAGGAAGCTCAAGCAGTGGGTGGACAGTAGGAGCTCCGTTCATACAGTCTCTGACAGTCTGACAAAGTCTTGGCAGTCTTTGACTCAGGGTCCAGGCCAAGCAGTGTATTCAGAGATTAAAATCCCAGAGGTCAGAAATCAATCAGGTGTAAAGGAGCATGGTGGCCCCCATAACCAGGCAAAGAGAGAGAATCCAAGTAGACGTGGTTGGTTGGAGGTGGTGATGATGGTGGTAGAGAATAATAGTAGTAGCATGTTTATTATACTTGATGGCTTACAAAGCACCTTCACATTCATTATCTTATTTGTTCGTATGAGAACAAAAGGATCAAGCCAGGATACGAACCCCAAATAAGGACCCACTTAGTATTAGTTTCTCAGTTGTGGAAAAGTGGAGGAACTATGGTCCCTGTTGAAGTCTGACAGACAGAGGAAGGGAAATGAAGCTACGTGTTGTATGTGCTTGAACCAAAGTAGCATTTGGTGCTTACTGTCATTTGTACAGGTGTTTGTACCTACTGACCAGGCTTAGGAGTTCCTCAGGATGACTCTTTCACAGGTGTCTTCTGCTAAATGTACTTTTAGCTTTTAGTTTCTCCGTATTTGTTTCATTCAATATCTGATCCATCTGCTTGCTTTCTTTCAAGGAATGCCTCAGTTTTTAAATGTTTTATATGATTCCCAATGTATTTATAGTTTTATGTAGATATATGTGTGTGATATCGATTGATCAATATATGAGTAGATGTAGCTACAGACATATTTATCAAATCGAATTTGGAGAAGAGGGGGAAGGAATGTGCTCAGTTTGTCATCATTTTCCAGTCCAGCGTCTTCTCCTATCTCTTTTTTTATTGTTTTCTTCAGTTGCATTTATTTTATTTTTTTAAAACATATTTTTTATTTTAAAATTGTGGGGTACAGTTAATGGTTAGGTATACAAATATGCATTGGGCAGGTACCCTTGTTGATGAGGTGTGCCCCCCGTTCCCAGACAAATATTTACTACTGCTAATCCCACCTCCCTTCCCCTCCCTGCCCCTACTTTAAGCACAATATAAATACTATTTTTTCATTATGACATATTTTTAATTTTAGGATAGTTGCATTGTTTTATTTCCTTAACCATAGAATTTAAATGTGATTTTTTTTTTAAGATTGCAATTTTCTTCAGAATTAAAAAGTATTATTAGAGGAAAAAATACTGGTGTTCAAAGTTTTGCCAATCTGAAGCTTATTTGTTTTGAATAATCCTCTTGTTTTTATTACTATGACTACTAAATTTAGAATAATTGATTTAATTTTAAGCCCAGCTCAGGACATCCTCCCAATCTTTCTCTTTAGGATAAATGTATCAGATGCAACTGTAAGGTATTTTTTAAAAGACATGTTTTAGAAAGGACTTATTTCACCTCTAGGTTTATGTAATTTACACGCATAAGAAAAAAAAGAAAAATTAAACAATTCAGACAAAAGACACTTCTGTCTGTTTTCTGTATATTTCAGGTGGCATTATATCCTTATTTATCTAGTGGAATTTATAACATGCACAGACAGTGACTTCTAATTTACTGATGATTTATTAGCATGAATAATGATAATATAATGACACCAGTTTGCTTTAGGCACAATTCTATCAATATAAGAACGTCAGTAGGATCATAGAATTCTCCTTAGGCTGTGGATGGAGAAAATATAACTCATGTTAAATTATTTAGCATCCTAAGTAGATAGCTTTATGAGGAGTGAATATGTAATTTCCTTTCAAAATGGGACACTTTGAAGGGTGAAAGGGAATGTTATCAATAACTATACGAGGAAAAAAGACGCGTAAACCAGGACTCTCTTAGGGAAAAGACATTCAGTTACCATAATTCGCTTTAGGTTAACATAACAAGTATTTGACAATCAATGCAGATTAGGTCCTTTCAACGAGATAGGAATATTTGTGTTAGAGGAAATATCAAAGCAAAATATTATTATTGTGTTTTCTTTTGAATCACAAGAAAAGAGAAATAATTCAACAATAACAAAAAACTAACCTATCAAAGTATCCCCTTAATTCCAGTGGTATTGAATTTTTAAAAAAGAGTCCACCTATGAAATGAAGCATAAAGAGAGTGCACATTATAAATATAGAGAGTTTAAAGAAAAAATCTAAAAGTCGTATACTCACAACAAACCTTTTAAAATAGAACATTTCCAGTCTCTTTAAGTCCTGTGAAATCCCTTACCTAATTATACAGTCCTACCTCTGACAAGACACTGCTCTTCTGACCTTTGCTTTACTCTTTACTGTGCTTTCTTTGTTTTACTACATGGGTATGTAGCCTGAGAGAATATATTCTTTTATTTTGCTTTGTTTTACCTGGTTTTGAAATTCGTTTACATGAAGTCATGCTACCCTTTTTTTGTTTAATATTATGTTTGAGTTCCTCCTTGTTGCATTTAGTGCTAATATATTAATTTTTACTGATGAATGGATATTAATTTGCTTGATCATACCGCAATTTACATATCCATTCTATGTAAAGATATTTTTATTGTTTTCAAAATT
>NW_007070536.1:0-2008 GCF_000164805.1 Carlito syrichta
ACAACCTTTCCCTTTCTCCTCCTGACCCATAACCTCCTCTCTCTCTCTTTGTAACCTCCAACCCTGTCCCCTTCTCCTCCTGACCCACGACCTTCTCCCTTTCTCCTCAAGACCACGACTTTCTCTTCTTCTCCTGACCCATGATCCACTCCCCCTCTCCTTGTGACCAACAAACCTTTCTGCCTCTGCTTTTACCCTTCTCTTAATGATCCAAGACATTCTGTCCTTCTCCTCCTGACTCATGACCTACTCCCCTTCTCCTTGTGACCCACAAACCTCTCCCCTTCTCCTCCTGATCCAGAATCATCTTCTCTTCTCCTCCTGACCCATGACCTTCTCCCTTCTCCTCCTGACCCACGACCTCCTCCCCATCTTCTAATGACCCACGACCTTCTCCCCTTCTCTTTCTGATGCCCTTTCTCCTTGTGACCAACAATCCTCTTCCCTTCTCCTCCTGAGCCACGATCTTCTCCCTTTCTCCTCAAGATCCATGACCCTCTCCCCTTCTCCTTATGACCAACAATCCTTTCTGCCCCTCCTTTTCCCTTTCTCCTCCTGACCCACGATCTTCTCCCCTTCTTTTCCTGACCCACAATCTTCTCTCTTTCTCCTCAAGACCCATGACCTTCTCCCCTTCTCTTCCTGACCCATGATCTTCTTCCCTTCTATTTATGACCCATGATCATCTCCCCTTCTCCTTATGAACCACAACATTCTTCCTTTCTCCTCCTGACCCACGACCTTCTCTCCTCCTCCTGCCCATGGCCCACTGCTCGTCTCCTTGTGACCCACAACCCTCTCCCCGTCTCCTCCCGATCCAGAACCATATTCTCTTCTCCTCCTGACCCAAGACCTTCTCCCTTTCTCCTCCTGACCCATGACCTTCTCCCCTTCTCCTGACCCATGACTTTTTCCCCTTCTCCTTGTGACCCACAATCCTCCTCCTCTCCTCCTGGCCCATGACCTTCTCCTCCTTACCCATGAACTTCTCTCTTTGTCCTCATTACCCATGACCTTCTCCCCTTCTCCTCATGACCCATGATCTTCTCCCTTTATCCTGATAAACCACAACCTTCTCCCCTTCCCCTCTTGACACACAACCCTCCCCTTTCTCCTCATGACCCACAACTTTCTTCCTTTCTCCTCCAGACCCACAACCTTCTCTTCTTCTCCTCTTTACCCACAACCTTCTCCTTTACTCTTTTCTGATCAATGACCTTCTCACCTTTCCTTCTGCCCCACAACCTTCCCCCCTTCTTCTTTCTCACTCTCTGCCTCTTTTTAAATTTAATATTCACTACCTTCTTCTGTTTTTCTTCCTCATCCAGGACCCTCTCCTCTTCTTCTTCCTCAACCACAACCCTCTGCACTTTTCCACTCTGGTCTCATTTTATTGCCATCCAGCCAGCTAATGCTGAGTAGCCAAAAGATGCCAAAAAGAGTTTAAGAGTGTTTCTAGCAAATTAGAAGATTCTTCCATTCACAAATGATGGTTCTGTGATCCCATTGGCTCAGGGCCATGGCCTGGCCACCCTCTCTGAGTCATGGGAGGAAGGTCAGCCTCAGAGGACCTCTGTGGAGTGCACCTGAGGCACGGTGGTCCTCTTCCAGCTTCTCTCCTGCAAACAAGCTCCCCTCTAAAAAAATTCACAAGCCTGCTAGTGGAGGCTTTACACAAGAGAGGGAAGGATAGAGGCCACTGCTGTGTGTCTGCCCAGGAACCTCCAGAGAGCAGTGAATGCAAATTCACAGCCATTTATGTTGTTTGTATATCCATGGTCTTAGGAACCTGTAGTCTTTGGGTTGCTATAAAAATCAGCATATTAGGCCAGGCTCAGTGGCTCAGCCTGTAATCCCAGCACTTTGGGAAGTCAAGGCAATTGGATTGCCTGAGCCCACGGGTTCGAGACCAGCCCAGGCAACTTGACAAGACTTCATCTCTACAATGAATCAAAAATTAGCCAGGCATGGTAGTGCATGCCTGTAGTTCTGGCTACTTGGAAGGCTG
>NW_007070537.1:0-3180 GCF_000164805.1 Carlito syrichta
GGGCGGGGGCTGCCCACTCACAGCCACCCGCCGGCTTCTCCAGTTCTCCCGGGGCCAGGAGCAGCACTGGTGGATTGGCCTGCACACCTCCGAGAGCGATGGGCGCTTCAGGTAGGGGCCCTGGAGGAGGCAGGCGAGGGAGGGGGCGCCAGCCACGCACAGAACACAGAGCGGCCGGCCCGGCTGGCCGGGTGGCCTTGGGCACGAGACTTGAGCTTTCTGGGCTCGGTCTTCTCGTCTGAACATGGGAACGATGAAACTCGCCGGGTAGGACCGATGTGAGAATTAGAAGGAATACTAGGCCTGTGCCTAGTTCAAGACCAGCCTAGACAACATCATGAGACCTCCTCGCTACAAAAAATACAAAAATTAGCCGGGTGTGGTGCACACGCCTGTAGTCCCAGCTACTCCAGAGGCTGAGGAAGGATGCTCACTTCAGAGCCACTATCCCACTGCTGCCCGGGTGCTTCTTGGTGCCTACCTAGCACAGGGGGCCAGAGGGCCAGGAGCACACTGGGCACGCAGGAACCCACACTTGTCTTTGCTCTTGGGCCCTCTGCCCTGGGCCTGCCAGGAGGCCCCCGGCTCTTGGGTTCTGGTGGCACTGAGCTCAGCAGCCCACTCCACAGCCCGCTGCCACTGAGTCCCTGAGCGTGGGCCCTTCCTGCCTCCTTGCTGCTTTCACTGCCGCCTCCAGGGGAGGCCCCGCCCTGGGGCGTGCTGGCGTCACCAGGCCCGTGCCGTTGCAGGTGGACTGATGGTTCCGTTATAAATTTCATCTCCTGGGCGCCAGGCAAGCCTCGTCCTCTCGGCAGGGACAAGAAGTGCGTGTACATGACGGCCAGCCGAGGTGAGGGCGCTGGCGGCTGTGCGGGGCCGTGATGGAGCCCGGGCCAGGGTCTGCATTCTCCTCTCCTCTTAGCTCCCACTAGCCAAGAAAGGTTTGCCCTAGAGAGAGGTGGGCCTGTGCCCAGGGCCCAAGGCCACGGAGGCCTGCCAGCCTGCTCCCAGCTCTGTCCAGCTCTGCGGGTGACTGCCTCCCACTCCTCTCCACAGAGGACTGGGGCGACCAGCGGTGCCCAACGGCCTTGCCCTACATCTGCAAACGCAGCAACAGCAGCAAAGAGACGCAGCCCCCAGACCTGCCGCCCACACCCCTGGGTGGCTGCCCCCCGGGCTGGAGTCAGTTCCTCAATAAGGTAGGTGGGAGGGGGCGCCCCAGGGAGGCAGGGCCTGGAGGCTGCACCTTGGGAGCCCTGGGCGTTGGTGTCCCTGCTCCTTGCCATCGCCCCCAACCTCTCTTTACTGGGCCCCAGCGCGAGGCGGGGCCAGACTCCCTGAAAAGGACCCCTAACAGTAGCATCTGCTGGCCCACCAGGAAGCCGGGTGGTCCGAGCCCTTGGTGTGGTTCCTTGGTCGCTGGTTGCCAAATGCCTTGATCATGAGCTTCTGTCAGTAAAATGAATACTAAGCATACGTGCCCCACGTGGCACGTGTGTGCATTTTGTCTGTGTATACATGTGTGTGTAAATGCAGATGTATTCCACATTAACACAGCTAATGTTATCCGTAGCAACATAGACACGAGAACAAAACAATATAAAGCATGAGCTGAAGGATTTTAAATAACACTTTTAAGTTTTAAAAATTTTCTTCAGGCTGGCTACAGTGGCTCTACCTGTCATCCCAGCACTTTGGGAGGCTGAAGTGGGAGGGTTGCTTGAGCAATTCAGGAGTTCGAGACCATACTGGGCAACATAGTGAGACCTCATCTCGACAGAGAATAAAAAACAAATAGCTGGGTGTGGTGGCACGTACCTCTAGTTCCAGCTACTGGGGAGGCTGGGGTAGGAAGATCACCTGAGCCCAGGAGGTCGAGGCTGTGGTAAGCTGTGACTGCACCACTGCACTCCAGCCGGGGCGACAGAGAGAGACCCCAACTCCAAATAAATAAATAAACAAACTTAGGAAAGTACAAACAAGAAGACAAAATCCACCACACTCTCCAGAGAGTCCTCCCATCTGTGGTTGTCACCCTTCCGCCTGGTCCACGAATTGAGATCATTCTAAACATGCAATCCCGTGTCCAGCTTTCTCAGGACCATTCTGAGCCTTTTTCTCATGTCCAAAATCGTGTTCTCGATTTGCATGTGTAACCAGTCCCTTTCTGCATGTGCTCTTGTCATGACACCAGGGTCTCCCCTGTCCTGTGGAAAGCCCCAGAACTGCCCCTGCACTGCCCAGCCTCACATGCCTCGCTTTGCTGGTTCTGTCCCTCTCTGCCTCCGCAAAGAACTTGGATATAGGTGGAGTGTTTCCTGGTCTGCCTCTCCCGCTTGCCTTGGGCCCCTGCAGGACAGGGCAGGGCACTGGCCACCCCTTTGCCCACGTGTACGTGGCAGGGACACCCTGAGTGTTTGCTGCACTGAGCTGCCACTTCCTGCTGGTCCTGGGTGGCCTTGCTGCCTCTTATTTCATGATTACTTCTAATCACACGAGCAGGGCCTGGGCGTGGCACCAAGATGCCTTCTGTGAAATTGTGACATACCTCCACGTCTAAGGCGTCTGCTGCATTATTTGTGGGTTTACACTTGTTTGCGTCGGGGTCTCACTCTGTCGCCCAGACAGAGTGACACAATCACAACTCGCAAAACCTCCTGGGCTCAGGCGATCCTTCGGCTTCAGCCTCCCGAGTAGCTGGGACTACAGGCTTGTGTCACTACGCCTGGCTAATTATTTTTGTTTTTTGTAGAGACAAGGTTTTGCTGTGTTGCCCAGGCTGTACTCGAACTGCTGGGTTCAAGCAGTCCTCCCGCCTCGGCCTCCCACAGAGTTGGGACTGCAGGCGTGAGGCACCACACCCAGCCTGTCATTCTCAGATGCTGCCCTCTCACGGCCTTCAGAGACTCCTCCAGACCTGCTGCAGGTGCCGCGGCCTCTGGGTGTGTGGGACGGGGGGAGCCGGCCTCACCCCCGCTTCTCTCTGCCCCCAGTGCTTCCAGATCCAGGGCCAGGACCCCCAGAGCCGGGTGAAGTGGTCGGAGGCCCAATTCTCCTGCGAGCAGCAGGAGGCCCAGCTGGCCACCATCGCAGAACCCCTGGAGCAAGGTAGGGCCGGCATGCGGGAAGGCCCCCACCGTGGCCCCAGCTGCTGGCCCCAGCCGCTGGCCCCTGCCGGCC
>NW_007070537.1:3597-4854 GCF_000164805.1 Carlito syrichta
CCCTGCCCTGCCCAAGTCTTTCTCCTCCCGCCTCTTTGCCCCTGGGGCTAGGGCCGGTGCCCTGAGCAGCTCCCTCCCCCAGACCAGCTGTGCGGTGGTCCTGCACAGCCCCTCGGCCCACCTCACCGGCCGCTGGGACGACCGGAGCTGCACGGAGGAGGCACATGGCTTCATCTGTCAGAAGGGCACAGGTACGGTGCCGGGTGTGCGAGGAGCAGGCTCTCGGTCACCCTGAGTCGGCGTCTGCTCAGAAGCAGATGGCGGAAAGGCAGTCGCCCCGGGAGGTCCTGGGAGGGAGGTCTGGGGGCACAGAGGCTGGCGGGAGGCTGGCGGCTTGTGGGGTGTCCGGCCTCCGAGGCGCCCACCTGGGCTCCCTGGCCCAGGGTCCCGGGCAGGCCTGGCTCCCTCCTCCGTGTGCCGGCAAACACCTGCGACGAGGAACAACCTCGGCCAGCACTCCCTAGGGCTCGCCGGTGCCCAGCCCTGAGCCGGGTGCAGACTTGGCCTTCACCTGTCCAGGCACGGGGAGGGGGGGCAGATCCGGGCCTGAGCCCTGCCCCCTTCCCCGTAGACCCCTCCCTGAGCCCAGCCCCAGCAGCAGCACCCCCCGCCCCGGGCGCTGAGCTCTCCTACCTCAACGACACCTTCCGGCTGCTGCAGAAGCCACTGCGCTGGCACGACGCCCTCCTGCTGTGCGAGAGCCGCAACGCCAGCCTGGCCCGCGTGCCCGGGCCCTACACGCAGGCCTTCCTCACACAGGCCGCGCGGGGGCTGCGCACGCCGCTCTGGATCGGGCTGGCCAGCGAGGAGGTGGGTGCCACACTCACCCCCGCCACCCTGCCGTCTCCCTGTCCCTTCCTGCCTCCTTGTCCCTCCCCGCCCGGCCTTACTTGCCCGTGTCCAGGGCTCCCGGCGGTACTCCTGGGTCTCCGAAGAGCCACTGAGCTACACGAGCTGGCAGGACGGGGAGCCCCAGCAGCCGGGGGGCTGCGCCTACGTGGATGTGGACGGGGCCTGGCGCACTGCCCGCTGTGACACCAAGCTGCAGGGGGCTGTGTGCGGGGCCGACGGTGGTGAGTGCCCCCAGGGGCGGCCCGGCGGGGCGAGGGCCGGGGAGGATGCCGGGCACCCTCCTCACTCCTCTGCCCACAGGGCTCCCTCCCTCCCGGGGGAGCCGCTACCCGGGCAGCTGTCCCCAGGGGCTGGCCGACTCAGCGTGGGTCCCCTTCCGCGAGCACTGCTACTCATTCCACACGG
>NW_007070538.1:0-4292 GCF_000164805.1 Carlito syrichta
TGTGTACACGCGTGCGGAGGGACCCACGTCCCCCTTCTCCCCGAAAGGGCCGGGGGCTGCCCTGGTGCTGGGGTCCTGGGTTGCGATGAGGAGGGACCTGGCTCTTGCCTGGGGTAGGGACAGGGCTTATTTTGTTCATTCTTCTACTTTTACTTATTGTCAGGGTCTCCTTCTGTTGCCCAGGCTGGAGTGGCACGATCACGGCCCACCGCGGCCTCAACCTCCCGGACTCCGGCGATCCTTCCACCTCAGCCTCCCACGCAGCTGGGACTACAGGCGTGTGCCACCACACCTGGATAACTTTTGTGATTTTTTGGCGGGGGAGGTTGGGGGAGAGACAGGGTCTTGCTATGTTGCCCAGGCTGGTCTTGAACTCCTGGGCTCCGTGGTCCTCCCACCTCGGCCTCCCAAAGTGCTGGGACGACAGGTGTGAGCCTCAGTGCCTGGCCTAGGGACAGAGTTTGCATCGAGGAAGCCGGTTGGTTTGGCTTCTCAGGGGGTGTCTGGCTGCTCAGCAGATGGCCGTGTCTGGATGGGCAGACTCCAGCCCTGGGCCTTTGTGTGGGGGAGACTGGAAGCCATGGGACCCGGCTAGGAAGGCACGCTGGCCACACGCCTTACCGCCTAAAGTAAGTCTGTCTGTTAACATGGCTGCCACTGCCCCAGGGATGGTGCTGGACGTGGGGCTTCGGGAAGGTGTGACCATCCCTCGCCTCAGTATCCCCATCCTGAAGATGGGGATAATGATAGAACCGACCGGCCGGGCGCAGAGACTCACGCCTGTAATCCCAGCACTTGGGAGGCCAAGGCAGGAGGATTGCCTGAGCCCAGGAGTTCAAGACCAGCCTGGGCAACATAGCGAGACCTTGTCTCTCAAAAATAAATAAATGATTAAAAAACTTAGCGGGGCATGGTGGCACATGCCTGTAGTCCCAGCTATTCGGGAGACTGAGGTGGAAGGATCGCCTGAGCCCAGGAGGTTGAGGCTGCAGTGAGCCGTGATCGTGCCACTGCACTCCAATCTGGGTGACAGAGTGAGACCTCAACTCAAAAATGGTAATAATGATAACCATAGTAATAGAACGGACCTCCAGGAGTTCGTTGTGGGCAGAGCTCAGACCCGTCGCCTAAGTGTGAACTATCAGGATGAGCGTGTTTGCTGTGTGACTCTGGGCCAGTGACATCACCTCTCTGAGCATCTCTTTCCTCAGCCGTCAAAGAGGGTCAGACATCCCCGGGGGGGTGGCACATAGTAGGTGCTCACTGAGGGATGGGTGGAGGGGAGCCATCGGGGAGGGCGGCTGGCGCACACACGGCTCCCAGCTCCGTGAAGAGGGGCCGGAACCTGCATTTCCCTGTCACCTGACAGGCTCCGGGAAATAACATGTAATTCCCACTGCTGCCTGGCTGCGCCCGTGCAGTTTTCACAGTAGGCGAAAGGTCCTCTGTCATTCCCACGGCGCTTAAGTCTCTTTGAGCCGTGCGGGGGAGGAAGCAGGATGCAGACGGCCATTTTCTCTCTGGGGGCTGGGCCGGGCCGTCTGGTGCTAGCACGGACCCCGGCCCTCCTCTCCCCCAGCTCGCCATCTGCGGTCAGCAGTGTGGGCTGTGTCTAGGATGGCATTCAAGGCCCGACGGGGATTGGAAGAGTCCCCACAGGACAACAGCCAATGCAGACGGGGTGACCTGCGCTTGGCCCCAGCCCTGCCCCACTGTGTGTCCTCAGGCCAGTCCCTTTCCCTCTCTGGGTCTCAGTTTTTCTGTGCAGAGAGGGGCTAACAAGCAAAAACCCCACAGTGGTCACCCAGTTCCACGGCTTCCCCACAACCAGCCATGGTACAGATGGGGAAACTGAGGCTCAGACAGGTGACTGGGCTCTCAATTTTTTCTTCTTTTTTTCTTTTTTTGAGGCCCAGTCTCACTGTCACCCAGGCTGGAAAAGGCAGCGGCACGCTCACGGGTCACTGCAGCCTCAGTCTCCCGGGTTCAGGTGATCCTCCCACCTCAGCCTCCTGAGGAGCTGGGACTACAGGCACATGCCACCACACCCAGCTCATTTTTTCTTTTTCTTTTAGTTGGAGTCTCACTTTGTCCCTCAGACTGGAGTGCAGTGGCACACTCACGGCCACCCCACCGTCATTCTGCTGGGCTCTGACAGTCCTGCCTCAGCCCTCCAAGTAGCCGGAACTACAGGCGCGCACTACCACGCCCGGCTAATTTTTTATTTATTGTAGAGATGAGGCCTCACCAAGTTGCCCGGGCTGGTCTTGAACCCGCGGGCTCAGGAAATCCACTCGCCTCCTAAAGTGTGGGATGACAAGCTGAGCCACCGAGCCTGGCCAACTTTTTTTTTTCTTGTAGCAACAGGGTGCATCTTGCTGTGTTGCCCAGGTGGTCTCAAACTCCTGGGCTCGAGCTGTCCTCCCACCTTGGCCTCCCAAAGTGCGGAGATGTCAGGTGTGAGCCACTGTACCAGGAAGAGGCTGCGGTGTGGGCAGCTCGGGGACTATCTGGAGAAGGACCTCAGCAGGTGGCCAGGACTGCAGTTCCATGGGGGTGGCCGTGTCCTGCATGCACCTATACTGCACCATGTTTCCAGGCATGCATGGCTCCTTCCTGCTCATGCCCGTGCACGCATGAGCCTCCACACGTGTACATGCTCCGCCCTGCCTCTTCTCCATGGTCTCATCCCCACACCCTCCCCGGCCCTCAGAGTCCCTGTCTGACTTCTGACAACCCTGTTCTGCGTTTCAGGGGAATGACCAGGTCCGGTTTGAGCTCACCTGCTACTCGCTGGCCCCCCAGATTAAGGTAAGGTGTTGCTCCTCCCTGGGGGAGGGCATGGGGTCTGGGAGGACGGGCGCTGTGGGGGCTGCTGCATCTACTCTGTAGAGGGGTGCTCGTTGGGTGGGCAGTCTGCCCAGGAAGCTCCTGGGGCTCAGGCCAGCTGCAGGGGACACCACTTTCTCCCTGGCCACGCGTCCTTCCTGGAGGTGAGTCCAGGTGCCTGAGTGGCCCCAAGGCACTGGACAGAAAGACATGACCTCTCTTCAGCTGTTGCCTGGGTGTTCCCGGTGCAGGCAGGAGTTGCTCCGGGATGTGGCCGCCACCGTCTGGGTGGCTCAGCGCCCTCGCAGCCCCAGTCAGGCCCCAACTGTGCCGGCCCCTCCCTGGCTGCCTGTGCCTGACTCTGGGATCTAGACCCGGCATGGCATCACCAGGGCCTCAGGGAACCAACCTCAGGGCCCAGGGCAGGTTATTCAGGTGGGAGAACACCTGGGGGGCTGCCCAGCATGCCACCACTGCCCCACCCCTCCAGATGGACCTTGGACCTGACCTGTGTCCATCATGAATGAGTGGATGCATTCATTCCTCGCTCATTCATTCAGTGTCTACCGAGTCACAATTCCTCTGAGTACCCAGGCCAGGCTCCAAGTATGCCCAGGACCGGGCCAGGGCAGGAATTTCATGTAGGCCACAAATACAAGTCCATTGGATATGCCCACTTTTTTCTTTCTGTCTTTTTTTTCTTTCCTTTTTTTAGAGACAAGGTCTCACTCTGTCACCCAGAGTAGAGTGCAGCGGTACCATCATAGTTCACTGCACCATCCAACTGCTGGGGTCAGATGATCCTCCTACCTCAGCCTACCAAGTAGCTGGCGCTCCAGGTGCACGCCACCACACCCTGCTAAGCTTTAAAAAATATTTTTTGCAGAGATGGAATCTTGCTACGTTGTCCAGGCTGGACTCGAACTCCTGGCCTCAAGCAATCCTTCCTCTTCAGCCTCCCAAAGTGCTGGGAACACAGGCATAAGCTACCACACTTGGCAAGTTCCCAATTTTTCTAGTAGCTACATTAAAAATAAAATAAAAGCGAATAACACCATCTTAATATACCTGTCTTACTGAGCCCCATGTATCCAAAATGTCATCATTCAGCATGTCATCAATGTAAAAATGTTATCAATGGGATGTCGACATTCTTTTTATTGTTTGCTGAGTCTTCAAGACCCAGTGTGGACTGGGCATGGTGGCTCACGCCTGTAATCCCAGCACTTTGGGAGGCCGGGGAGGAGGATCGCTTGAGCCCAGGAGTTTGAGACCAGCCTGGGCAACATAGTGAGACCTTGTCTCTACAGAAAGTAAAAATAAAAAATTAACCAGGCTACTCAGGAGGCTGAAGTGGGAAGATCACTTGAGCCCAGGAGCTCAAGGCTATGGTGAGCCATAATCATGCCACTGCACTCCAGCCTGGGTGACAGAGTGAAACCCCAGCTTTAAAAAAAATTAAA
>NW_007070538.1:4312-9792 GCF_000164805.1 Carlito syrichta
AAAAAAAAAAAAAAAAAAAAAGACCTAGTGTGTGCAGTGCCCGGACAACACGTCTCAGTTGGGTTCACCACGTTTCAGGGGTTCAGTGAGTTGTACTGGTGGCTCGTGGCCACCCGTGACTCCCAGCCACCACGTGGCAGCACAGGCCAAGACTGAGCTCTTTTGGGCTGCCTGGGGCTAACACTCTGGAAGATTCGCCCCTTCCCAAGCCCCCAGGAGGCTCTGAGGGTGGCCGTGTTTTTCTTGTGAGTGGAATATCTTTTCCCATCCCTCTAGCCAGCCAGCGCCTGCTGGGATGAAGTGGCCCGGCGGTGAGCCGTAATGAGTGCTGCTGATCTGTTTGACCCCAAATGCCAGGCCGCTGAGCGGCCCCGGGCAGTAACTGCTGGTTGACCGGCCGTGGACAAGGCAGCCAGCAGCTCGGTGACCCTGGGTTCCCACAGCAGCTTGGGACCCGGGGTGTCTGGCGTTGCATCTTTATGGAGACTTGGAGTGGGACTGGGGGCAGGGACCCAGGCTGGTGTCTGGGAGCCAGGAGGACGGCCGGGGTATTCCTGGGGCTGAGCCCTGGGCCAGGGGTTGCTCATTTATGGCTGGGGGCCCTGAGGAAAGAGGCCCTTCTGCTGCATGTGACAAGCTGGCTTCTCTATCTGCGTCTCACACACACACACACACACACACACACATCCCTGAGTTGCCACACCAGAGACGGGACTTGGTGGGCTCCCGGTGTGAGTGGGGGCTTCTCTTCCTGGGACCTGTCCTCGAGCCCCTCAGGCCAGTGGGGCCCAACGGAGTGAGCTCTGTCCATCTGTCTGGCTGGAACTCCAACCTAAGAAGTGGGGAGGGGCAGCGTGTCACCCCTGGGCCCCCCGGGCCATGATGGGACCAGGCTAGTGGCCGCAGTTCTGGGACCCTCCCCTGGTCACTCACAGTGGCCCTCTGACCGATGTGCTAGCGAGGGCCACGAGACCCATCTAGCTCAGACCCTCAGATCTCAATTGGGAAGACAGAGGGAGGGACGGAGAGGCAGGGGCCTCCCCTCCGAGGACGCAGCCGTTTGGCCGCAGAGCTGGGCCCGCTCGCCCCCACAGCCGTCACCTCCCTGGTTCTGACCCATTGCCCTGTCCTCAGGTCATCGCCCCCTGGAGGATGCCCGAGTTCTACAACCGGTTCAAGGGCCGCAATGACCTGATGGAATACGCCAAGGTATGCTGCCCCCCGCCGGCCCTGTCCTGTCCTGTCCCGTCCCACGATCCTCCCTCCCGGCACAGCCCTGCTCAGGGCCTGTGGCGTGGCCCGGACCCATCCTCTGTGATGGGGATCGAGCCTGCCCCTGTAGGCGGCATCTGCCACCTGGGCTGACCACATGCACTGCCTTAGGAGGCACCTCTGAGGCACCCCCCAGTTCGCCACACCGGAGGGCGCTGGACTCCCGCTTCCGGGAAGACAGACCAGAGCCCTGCCTGCCACCTCCGCCGAGAGGGTCCCTGGGTGTGCGTCACTCGGGGAACGGCCAGAGGGGATGATCGAGAGCCCGTCCTCTGCACCCCGTCCCCTGGCTGCCAGCCGTCCCTGACCTTTCCTGGGAGCAGGCACATGCCCCGCGGAGCCGCGCAGACCTCTCGCTTTGTGGCACCGGCCCTTTTTGAAGTACACGTTGCAATAAAACACACTAGAAGTTTTGCACCAAGCTCCTTCGCCGCACCTCAGGGGACTTTTCTTTTTCGCGACTCCATGGCAGCTCTTGACAAACAGCCTCAATCAATCAGAGCGGGGAGAAAAAGCAACTCAGTGCACACACCAGAAAATTGCTCAGGTTTTAAAATAGCAGTCGCCGGGGCGGGCCATGAGCTCTGGCCACAGCCAAGGTGCCGCGTGGCAGGGGACGCTGGGGGGACGCAACCCTGCCCCTGCCGCCAGCGTCCCATTAAGACCCGAGTGCGGGAGGAAGGGCCTTTTCTGCCATCTGTTGTTTGATTATTAAGAGGGGAGTTTACAAGAACAAGCCCATATGTTGTCAAACAAATTGTCAAATAGCAGAGCTATTAAGGGATCTGGGCTGGCGGGTCGCCCCCCACCCCCTTGCTGCCACACATGGGACGAGGCGGGTTTGTCTGTAGGAGGAGCAAGTTGGAACCCGTCTAGCCCCACGGCCAGCCCCATGTCTCGGGGAGAGGGACAGAGCTGACCGATGGGTCTTCTTCATTTCCTTAAAGCCCCCACACGAAAGTGGCCCCGGGTTTTTTATCTATTTAGACTTTTTTTGAGGTGGGTCTCATTGTGTTGCCCAGACTAAAGTGCAGTGGCATGATCATGGCTCACCGCAACCTCCATAGCTCAGGCGAGCCTCTCACCCTGGCCTCCCAAGCAGCTGGGACTACAGGCATGTGCCACCATGCCCTGCTAATTTTTTAGTTTTTTGTAGAGAGGAGTTCTCGCTATGTTGCCCAGGCTGGTCTCCAACTCCAGGGGTGAGCCACTGCGCCTGGCCTGGTCCCTGTTTTTTTTCCAGCAAAGATGAATTTCAGGAGCTCGTTGCTCCCTCTTCCTCCCAGGTTTTGGGGAGAAGACACTAGCTTCCATCTCAAACAACCATTTAAACAGGGAAAATTTGCCAGGGAAGACGGCTGCCTCCCCCTCAGCCACCCACACTCCTTCTCGGGGTTGGGAATCTTCACCGTTGAGCTGAGTCCCTGCACATTCTAGAAGGGAGGCAGAGGCAACGTCTCTGCACCCAGGAAATGACCGGAATAACTGAGCAGCCACGAGGCTTTGTCCAAAATTCTGAGCCAGGCGGAATCTGAGACAGATGAGGAAAAAATCAATGGGGCTTTGAACGGCTCTTGCTCTCAGGATCTGCGAGCAGCCGAGGCCCAAGGATGCTCCAGGAAACCCACAGAAATCACTTCCCATCTCCTCCAGGTCTTCCGTCCAAGGGGAAGGCTTCTCGCTCAGAACCTCCATCCTTATTGTTGTCATCGCATCCTTTTTTTTCAAAGCTAAAGTCCAACCAGGCGAGGTGCCTCACACCTGCAGTCCCAGTGCTTTAGGAGGCAGAGGCAGGTGGAGCATTGGAGGCCAGGAGTTCAAGACCAGCCTGGGCAACATAGCGAGACCTCGCCTCTACAGAAAAATGAGAATCCAGATGGTTTTAGCCTTGCTTTAATTTTGAAGTGGTGGTGAAGGGACACAGAATCTCCCTGGTGGAAGATTCTAGATTCTTAACAGTCTTGGGAATGAGAGAGCCAGAGCCAGGCGGAACCCCATCAGGAGAGAGTTGGCCATGGATGACCCGGCAGAGGCCGGGATGGGTGCTGAAAGGGACAGAGGCAACAAGCACATCTGGTCTCGCAGGCTTCCAGCGGCTGGGCCGTCTCCCTGCATCTGAGGAGAGTGTGACATGTGGGCTGGAGTCGGTGTCAGCACCGGTTGCTGAGGCAGCCAGCCTCATCTTCCCCCAAAGTGCTTTTCTTTCCTTTTTTTTTTTTTTTGAGTTGGAGTCTTACTCTGTTATCCAGGCTGGAGTGCAGTGACACACTCATAGCCACCACGCCGTTGACCTGCTGGGCTCCAGCGATCCTTCTGTCTCAGTCTTCCAAGTAGCTGGAACTACAGGCACGCGTTACCACAACTGGCTAATTTTTGATTTATTGTAGAGATGAGGTCTCACTGCCCAGGCGGGTCTCGAACCTGTGGGCTCAGGCAGTTCTGGTTCAAGACCAGCCTGGGCAACATGGCAAGACCTCGAATCTACAGTAAATTTAAAAAATCAGCTGGACGTGGTAGTGCATGCAGGTATCTGGTCACGAGTTTTGAGGACCATCTCTCAACCTTTTAAGGTCACAAGGACCTTCTACATGGAAGGTTTTTTGTTTTGTTTTTGTTTTTATTTTTTTGAGTCAGAGTCTCACTCTGTCACCCAGGCTGGAGTGCAGTGGCACCCTCACAGCCACCTCAGCCTCAACCCACCGGGCCCCGGCGATCCTTCCTCCTCAGCCTTCCAAGTAGCTGGAACAACAGGCACTCACCTCCATACCTGGCTAGTTTTTTGATTTGTT
Source organism: Carlito syrichta (assembly GCF_000164805.1). NCBI lineage: Eukaryota > Metazoa > Chordata > Mammalia > Primates > Tarsiidae > Carlito > Carlito syrichta. The sequence continues at coordinate 8,374 of NW_007070538.1, forward strand.
GTAGAGACGAGGTCTCACCGAGTTGCTCAGGGTGGTCTCGAACCCCTGGACTCAGGCAATCCTCTCACCTCCGCCTCCCAAAGTGCTGGGATTACTGGCATGAGCCACCACACCCAGCAGTCGTCCCTCAAAATTCCGAGTGAGGTGGACCAACTGTGTGGTGGCCGTGGTCTTCTGGCCCAGGGTCTAGGTGGATGAGGATGGGTTTTCTCATGCCTGTAATCCAGCACTTTGGGAGACTGAGATGGCAGAATTGCTTGAGCGCAGGAGTTTGAGACCAGCCTGCTCAACGTAGTAAAACCTCGTCTGTACAAAAAGTCAAAAAATTAACTGGGTGTGGTGGCATGCACCTGTAGTCCCTCCTCCTCAGGAAGCTGAAGTAGAAGGATCGATCGCCTGAGCCTAAGAGGTCAAGGCTGCGGAGAGCCGTGATTCTCACAATTGTGCCACTGCACTCCAGCCTGGGCAACAGAGGGAGACCCCAACTCAAAAAAAAGAGAAAAGATGCCAGGCAGGTGGGCCCCACCCCTCCCGTGGCCTCACACATGCCCTGTGCCGTCTCTTACCTGCAGCAACACGGAATTCCCATCCCGGTCACCCCCAAGAGCCCCTGGAGCATGGATGAGAACCTCATGCACATCAGGTGAGGCCCCTTACCTGCTGCGCCCATCGCCTGCCCTCCCTGCGCTCATTCAGAAGAGGGCCTTGGCGAGCGCCTGCGTCAGGATGTCATGGGGTCCCCCACACCCATGGTCCCTACTCTTGTGGAGCTGAGAGGCCTCGGGGAGGACAGACGTCAAAGCACCAAGCTCCTGGGCCGACATTTCTGCTCAGTGTCATGGGGGAGGTGGATCAAGGGTACCTGGCCTTATCTGGGGCACCAGGGAGGGCTCGGAGGAGGTGGCGCTTGGGTTGACAACCTCAAGGATGAAGGAGAGACCCAGCCAGGCACTCAAGATAGAGAGCAGCTTTCAGGAAGGCACCTGAGAGCAAAGGCCCCACCATGTGCAGAGCCCAGGGGTGGTCCTCAGTAGACAGAGGGAGAGGACCCAGTCCTTCCTCACCACCTGCAGCTCCCATGGCCAACGATGATGGGCCCAGAATGTTCCAGACAGGGTTGGCAACAGTTGCTTTGGCAGGAAGGAAAAAGCAGTCCAGACTTGTGGGCACAATGGGGGTGTACGCTGGGGGTGGGGGTGTGCGGTGTCCCTCCCGGCTGACCCCGTCTCCTCCCCTCCCTTCCACAGCTACGAGGCTGGAATCCTGGAGAACCCCAAGGTAAGACGCCCCCACCCTATTTTCTCCCAGCCCGCCGCCCTTGGTGGTGGCCGCTCCGTGCCGATGCTGTCTGATGTATTTGTAGCTTAATTTGAAATTTCACGGGGGGCCGGCCGTGGGGCTGGGGCCAAGCCCTGCCTG
>NW_007070538.1:10245-49590 GCF_000164805.1 Carlito syrichta
CAGCTCCCAGGCCGAGTGGCTGCTGCCTCGATGGGGGGGTGCGGGTGCAGATTAGAGCCTTGGAGCCTCAGGACCCGTCTGTCTGGGCCACCCCGATCCGCTGTCCCCAGCTGGCCAGGCTGGGCCCTCAGCCCCGTTTGAAGTTTAGGGTTTCTCTCCCAGGGGTTGGGGGGCTCTTTGTGTCTGCCCCTGCCCACCGTGGGAGGTGGGGGAGGCAGGGCCAAATCTATCATGGGAAGAGAGAAAGCTCTTTGTCCCTGAGGGAATGTGTCTCTGTTCCCCAACGCAGCCCCACACCCCGGGGCGGCTGGTTTGGGGGTGGGGTGCACTTGGCAGCTGGTTCTAGGATATCCACGAAGACCGGCTGGAGGAGAGGGTGCCCGGGGAGTTTGGGGGAGGTTGGAGGGATGCCAGAACCCCGCCCAGGGCCCCACGATGGTTCCCCCCAGGACCCAGGCAGCGTCCGACCCTAACACTTGGTCAGCATTGGCAGTAATAGAACACATGCCAGCCACCGTTTCTGGGGTCCAGGCGGGGGTAGTGTTTTCCTTGTTTAATTTCCCAGGGTGCTGGCTGTGAGCATCTTTGCTTTAGGGGTGGGGAAACAGAGGCCCAGAGCAGTGAGTAGCCCACCCCAGGGGGCCAGCTGCTCGGGGAGGGGACAGCACAGGCTGGTGCCTCCCCCGACCCCAGCATCTGTGGCTCCCTGGCCCACGGCCCCTCTCCCTGCCTGATCCAAACTTGTCACTCAGCAGAGGGGCACCCTTGTCCCCTGGGGGCTGATGGCCCCATGAGGCTGCCGCCTGCTGGCCACAGGTTTTTCCAGTTCATGCTCTGCTGACCTCATGACACTCAGGCCAGCCACCCCTAATTAGCCAGTCAGTCAGCACCAAGGGAGGTGGGAAGCTGGGCCTGCAGAGTGGCTTCCAGGCAGGGTGTCCTCCCAGGCATGCCGGGAAGCTACTCCCCGCACCCACCGCTCTCCAAGCAGCCTCCTTGTCAGAGAGGACAGGACACCTCAGGACTTGGGGGCATACTGAGGCCAGAGGGGAGATCGTCTGCCTGGCAGTGCTGGAGGGGCCTGGTCGAGGCCTGGTGCAGCTTACTGTGTCACCGTGGGCAGATTCTGTCCCTCTGTCCCCTCTCACACCTCCTGTCTGGCGAGGACATTGAATGTAGAAACCAGTGCTACAGAGCACCTTTTTTTTTCTTTTTCTTTTTTAATTCGGGGTCTCACTGTGTCACCCAGGCTGAAGTACAGTGGCATTATCACAGCTCACCACAGTCTCCACCTCCTGGGCTCAGGCGATCCTCCTGTCTTAGCCTCCTGAGTAGCTGGGACTGCAGGCGTGTACCACCACACCCGGCCAATTTTTACAATTTTTTTGTAGAGATGAGGTCTCCCTGTGTTGCCCAGACTGGTGACAAACTCCTGGGCTCAAGAGATCCTCCCACTTCGGCCTCCCAAAGTACTGAGATTACAGGCATGAGCCACCATGCCCGGCCTACGAAGTATCTCTATTAAGGATTCTGTCACCCGAGTCTAAATCTCACCTTTTCTTACTGCTGTGAAAACCCCAGGCAAGTCTCCCAACCCCTCTGAGCCTCCTGTGGGAAACCACAGCACCTCCCTCCTGGGGCGTCTACTGCTGGGGGTCCCGCCCCACGCCCTCCTCAGGCTGGCTAAGATCCTTTCGGGAGGAAGGGGCCAAGGCCCACTTGGGGGCTCCTGTCATCCAGCAGGGAAGGCTGGGCTGAGCTGGCCGTGGCTCCAGGGGAACCATCATTCCCGCTGAGAGGCCTGGGACCAGGCCATGCCACCCTGGGTCTGGCCACTCCGGGCGGGGCGTCTACCCCAGCCACGCGGGCCACTCCAGACTTCACTTTGTGCTGGGCTCCACCCTGGATCGCGGGGTCTCTTGAGCAGCCCCCGAGCCCCCTGAGAGGAGCTGGCAGGGCGGGGACGAAGCCTGGGGAACCCGTGCCCCTCCCCCTCTCCCCCCCCAAAACCCGAGACCTGCGGAAGGGAGGGCTTGAAGGCAGATGGCGGAACCATTTTCTGCCTCCGTGAGAGCTGATTGAAGGGCAATGATGCAGCTAATGCGAAGAAAGATAGAAATTTACTTGCTTTAACTTCATACGGCCCACAGTGAAAGAGTTCATTCAGCCGCCGGCCCGCCATACCTGATGGATGAATAAACCATTTGCAGCATCGATCATGCCCCTACATCATGGTTTCGTTCATGGGCCATTTGCTTCCAATTTCTCCTTCTCTGGGCCCTGTTTCATGCTTTCTTTCGCCCTCTCCGCCCGCCCCCACCCGACTCTCTCTCCCCCGCTCTTTTTCTTCCCTCTCTTCCCTCCCCGCCCCCCCAGATGACATTGGAAGTGAGCCCTCCCGCTGGGATGGATAAATAGATGGCATTGATACTCGCCAACAAACTATTTGTCATCTGAACTGGGCTTTTAGGAGGGAGAGTAAAAGAAGTGGCAGGCGCCCTAGCCACCTTGGGATGCAAAGCAAATGTCCTTTTCTTTCTATTTGGTTATTTTATTGAATCAGGGCTGACGGTTTGCCTCTGACTTCCGCCGCCGAGTGGAAGGTCTTCCCGTCTTCTCTTTCTCACCCGGTGCCCACGCTGTCCGTCTCCACTTGGGTTTGGGACTATGGTTTGGGACTCTGTTGGCAAGTGTGGTGGAGACAGAGTGACAAGCACACTGGAAAGGGTTGACAGTCTGGCAGATCCAGCGCAGGTGGAAGTGGGAAGCTGGGAAGATCAGGTCGTCACACCTGTACCCCCGAAGAAGTTAGGCCCGGGCTGGGGGGAGTCCTGGGAAGGTGCAGATGGGGTTGTGGAGTCAGGTGGTTGGCCCAAGGTCAGCGCCGGTTCATGGTACCTTTTAGCTGAGGATGGACCCTGGGCCCGTCTGTGCCTGGGGGACGCAGCGGTCTGCAGGACCCAGTGATGCCTGCTGGGCCCGTGGCTATGATGCCAGCTGGCTCCAGCTACTGGCCTCACCTGTTCCTCAGTCCAGGTTACTGTGGCAGCTGGGAGCCAGCATGGGGTGGGGGAGTAGTCCTCAGCCCAGGCCCCTGAAGCATGTCTTGGACAAGCTGCCTCTCAGCTTCGGTTTCCCTCTGGTCAATGGAAGTGTCAGGCTGGGGGCCTTAAGGACCCCTCCTACCTCCTGGGGTTTGCCTTTTTTTTTTTAAGCCACCGCGCCTGGCCAGACTCTGGCTTTTCTTAGAAAGCAGGATTTATTGAGAGGACAGAGAAGCTCCCACAGCAGGAGGGGACCCGAAGGGGTTGCCCTAGGACTCTGGCTTTAAGATCAGTTCTGGGATCTCGTTCCCACCCTACAAATGGAAACTGGTGAGGGGTGGCAGCTGGCCCCACATCACACAGCACTCTGGAGGCAGGGCGGGGGTCATGTGCCTCAGGATCCTGCATGAGCTCAGAGGTTGGCCTAGAAGGATCCACCATCCGGTTTGCCCAGAATTGAGAGGTTTTGGGGACAGGAGACTTTCAGTGCTAAACCCAGGGAAACCGGGGTGGCTGGTCACCCTAGTGAAGCGCCTGCGGGCAAAGTGACTGCAATTGAGCATCCCAGGCTCTCCTGCGGCCCTCCCCTCGCAGACAGCAGCAGAAGGAAGAGGAAAAGGCGGTACAGTTTGCACCAGGTCTTCCCCGGCATTTTCTTGTGTGGGTTTATGTCCTTTAAAAGAGAAAAAAGGTTGGCCGGGCTTGGTGGCTTAGCCTGTAATCCCAGCACTTTGGGTGGCCAAGGCGCGAGGATTGTCTGAGCCCACGGGTTTGAGACCATCCCAGGCAACTTGGCGAGACCTTGTCTCTACAATACATCAAAAATTAACCGGGTGTGGTAGCACGCGCCTGTAGTTCCAGCTACTTGGAAGCCTGAGGCAGAAGGCTCGCGGGAGCCCAGTAGGTCGATGTCAGGGTGGCCATGAGCGTGCCCCTGCACTCCAGCCTGGGCGACAGAGTGAGACTTGGACTCAAAAAAAATAAAATAAAAGTCGGACATGGTGGCTCACACCTGTAATCCCAGCACTTTGAGAGGCTGAGGAAGAAGGATTACTTGAACCCAGGAGTTCAAGACCAGTCTGGGCAGCATAGTGAGACCTCATCTTTACAAAAAAATTTTAAAAATCAGCCAGATGTGGTGGCCCATGCCTGTAGTCCCAGGTACTCTGGAGGCTGAGGCAGGAGGATCACCTGAGCCCAGGGCATCAGGGGTACAGTGGATTGTGAATGTGCTACTGCACTCCAGCCTAAGCAATAGAAGTGAGACTCTGACTCAGATAGATACATAAAAACTGTCTGTAAGCTTAAATGGCAAAATAGTCAAGGGCGGGTATCATCGCCCCCATGTTACAGATCAGGACCCTGAGGCTTAAGGGAATGAAGGCCCTGCAGCCTGAGGTGTTGATCCTGGCCTGGGGGGTATTTTCCACCACCTAGAGTCCAACACACATTTGATGAGGGCCTTGTGGGGGGTCACTGCCCTGTGCTGGGTGCTGGGAATAAGTCAGACATTGTCCACATCCACCCAGAACTCCCAGTGGCAGGAACAGTCTGTCCTGCTCAGCTGCCATGTCTCCATCCGTAGACGGGGGCACAGTGTGTGACCTTACCGAACAAAACTGCTGAGAATTCGAAAGATGCTGCAGATGGCCAATGACATGTGGCCAAGTGCAGCAGCTCACGCCTGTCATCCCAGCACTTTGGGAGCCCGAGGCAGGAGGATCGCTTGAGCCCGGGAGTTTGAGACCAGCCGGGAGTTTGAGACCAACATAGTGAGACCTCGTCTCTACACAAATTAGCTGGGCTTGGTGGTGTGTGCCTTTGGGAGGCCAAGATGGGAGGATTGTTTGAGCCCAGGAGTTGGAGACTGGCTTGGGCAACATGGCTCGACCTCATCTCTGTATTTAACAAAAGAAAAGGAGAGTGGCATGCGAATGTCGGCAGGGCTTTGAAAGCACAAACGTGAGGGGCCGTGAGGTGGTTCGCAGGACGTCCCCGGAAAGCTGGGGCTGCGGAGGAGGGAGGGCATCTCGAGGGTTCCCGGCAGCCGGCAGCGCCTCCACGATGGGCCGCATCCAGACGAGAGGCCCATTTTCCAACACGCCCAAGAGAAAATATACATAAAGGCTGATGTGTTTTCAGATGGGTTTTCGCTTTGCTCTTCTCTTTTCTCCCTGTGAGTATTAACCTCGGGGACCCCGGGGACGGCTCGGCTCGCCAGAGCACCTGCTGGGGTCACGCGCAGTCATTAGCTTTGCGGTCAGTGCAGAATAAACCCCAATTCCCGCTGCCGGGAGCGTGTGCGTGCCCACTCCCGGGAAGCCCTCGGAGCGCCGCCGCCCGCGCCGCCAAAGTCGCACTTTTTCCTGCCTGACTTGTTCCTCTCCCGCTATTCTACCTCCAGCTGTGGGGGCGTCGAAGGAAAAGATGAGATCAAGTTGAGGGGAAAAATTGTCTGATTTCTCGAGCCCTTTGTTTCTTGGGCCCCCGGCAAGCGGGGCTGGCTCTGGGCTGGGGTGGGGGGCCTTGCCAGACCCTGCCGGGTTCTGGAGAGAGAAGGGGGTTGCAGACCCCCCAGGAGGTGGGGTGCAGAGTATCTGGGGCCTGGCGTGTCATCCTCCCCCCTCTTGCTGTCCTTTGTCAGAACCAAGCACCCCCAGGTCTCTACACAAAGACCCAGGACCCGGCCAAAGCCCCAGACGCCCCTGACATCCTGGAGATCGAGTTCAAGAAAGGTATGTGCCCTCCTGTCGGGACTCTCCCCTGTCCCCACCTGCCCAGGAACCTAGGCCCTCTCAGGCAGGGGCTTCAAGGGTTCCGTGGCCCCTTCCCTGGACAAGGGGAGCCCGGAAGCCCCCAGGCTTGGAGGACAATGCCCTGGGTGCCCCCAAACACCGGTTCCTGGGCACCAGGTGTGGAGAGAGCGTTTTAGTCTCCAAGCAGCCACTCAGCTTTCCTGGGCCTCAGCGTCCTCATCTGTAAACTGGGGATAAAAGTGTAGAATGAGGTCTGTTGGGGAGCGGCCAGCCCCCGGCCCTGGCACCAGAAGGCGCTCTTGGCAGCTGGCTTGAGGGGCCCTCTGGCCCCCACGTGGAAAGCCTGAGGTCGTTCTGAGTGCTGCACTCGACGCCTCAGTTCCCCAGACCTGAGTTCCAAGTCGCAGCCCCTCGCTCCCCGTGGTGGCGGGGGCAGGTCCTGATCGCCCCCTCCCCTCCCATCCTTGCTGCTGTCCACATTGGATGTTTGCAGGCCAGGCACCCGAGCTTGGCAGATGGGCAGTTCTTGCCCTGGAAGGAGTAGGGGAAGGCAAGGCATGAGCTCGGGGGCCTGAGGAGAGCACCTTTCCAGGAGGCCACAGCGATCAGGGAGGCTTCCTGGAGGAGGCGGTGTTGGGTAAGAGCTGGAGGAGCTGAGGGGGCACGAGAACATCCCAGGCCCGGGCCCATCCACAAAGCAGTTGCCCACACTGGAGTGGAGGGGCCGTGGGAGAGGGACTCCAGGGAGAGGGCCCCCAGCTCTGAGGCCAGCAGGGGGAGCAGAGACTTGGACCTTCCCCACCCCCCGCTGGTGTGACCCTGGCAGCAGCTTCACCCCTTGGGGCCTTGGGCACTCTCGCCTATGAAACGGGCCACGGACGTGATCTTCTGGGCAGTGGGGAGTGCTTTAGTAACCCACCGAGAACCTGGCCGAGCCGGTGGGCGCCTTCCTCACTCCCCTCCGCCTGCCCCAAGCCCTGAGTGCCCAGTCACGCAGGGGCCCAAGAAGCCTTGGTCCCCAGGGTGAAGATGGTGGGACCAACCTAGGCAGCACCCCCTGGCTCCCTGCGTGGGGCCCCCAGGCGCGGGGAGAGCGGGGCGTGGGGGGGGTGGGAGGTGGCGGAGGGTCCCCAGCACAGGGCAGCCCTTCCTCGAGGAACAGGGCGGCCCGCGGGCTGAGCTGGAGGAGAAATGTGACCCATTGTCACGATGTGGGGACTGTCTGGAAGAAAGAAAAACAGAGGGGAGAACCCCTCCTCTGACTGGTGCCCATTCACTCTCTAGTTAATTTATTTGAAGTTTTAATCTAATTACTAACTATTTTAAAGGCTAAGAGGCTTTCTCCGGCAGCAGCACCAACAATGTCACCTCTTCTCCCGGGCAGGCCCCATCCGAGGCCCCGGCGGCAGCGAAGGCCCATAATAGGGCCGGGGAGGGAGGGAAGAGGGAGAGGCGGGGGTGGCGAGAGGGGCTTAAGGTTCATTATTGGGCAGACTTACATTTAATAGCAATTTACAACCAAGTTATAAAACCCCTGGAAATGGGGGTTAAGAATGGCCAGGCTGACAGCGCCTTGAGGGAAGCCCCTCCGAGCGGCGCCTGGCTTAATAAAGACTCGAAAGCCGCTATTGAGGCCTGATTGGCACCCGATGGCTCGCCCCATGGTAATGAGCTGGGCAGATGGGTGGGGATTAGTCGCCAACTTTGAACAGCTTTTCTTTGTCACTGTTTCATCTCTCTTGTTAGTCCCTAATACATTTATTGCTCATTTCACACCGCTAGAGAAAGTGCCCTTTGCTATTCAGAGTCAACCCCGAACCCACCCATTGCCCCCCCCACGCCTCTACACACACACACACACACACACACACACACACACACACACAGACAGAGACTTGGCCCTGCCCTCCCGCCACCCGGGACCCTACTCCTGGGGATTCAGGGCCGCCGCCGCCACCTTGCCTGCTGGAGCGGGCGCCGGGTCACCCCATCAATCAGATGGCTGCTTGCGGGTCTGGGGTGCAGGGTCGGGGCGCGGGATCCGCCTGGCAGACGCGGCAGGGGGCCGTGTGTGCGTGTGAGTGTGTGTGCGTGCACCTCGGCCTGGCGGCCCCCGGGTGGCTGGTGGGACAGAAGGTACTCCCTGCGTAAGACAATGGTGGAGCGTGAAATTCAATTAGTTCAGGGCCTGGTTCCAATTTCACAGGCCCTAAATGCAAAAGGGGCGCAGAGAATGGGAGGGTGGGGGAGAGAGTTTTTATTGCGTTTTCCCTTTCATTCTGGGGGGCTTTCTCGCCCCCTCTCTCCCCACAGCAGGCCTCAACCTGCACTGGGCTTTTGAAGGAGTCATTCGGAGTCCATATCTGTCACATTCATTTAAGGCGTTGCGGGCGGAGGGAGAGGGCGGGGGGGCGGGCGCAGACTCCTCCGTGGAGCCAGCCCGAGGCCCACTGCCCTCGCCTCCCGCCCTAGGGGTTCCTGTGAAGGTGACCAACGTCAAGGACGGCACCACCCACCGCACCTCCTTGGAGCTGTTCATGTACCTGAATGACATTGCGTGAGTGCCCGTGGCCCCCCGGGAGCCGCCGCCTGGGGCAAGCCCTGGCCTGGACCGCGTGGCTGATGGTCACAGCTGAGGGTTAGGGGTGAGGGGACAGGCTGTGTCCTAGCCCCGCAGGCACCGTCTTCTGGACCAAGGGGACTGGCTTGGCAGGAGAGTCCCCGTGGTCCTCATTGAAGCCCCTCAGCCTCAGAAGTTGACAGCCCCTGGTTGGCTACCATGCCCCCTCTGGATCAGAGGCCAGGGTGGAAGGAAAGAGGAACGGTGATGAGTGCTGGTGCCCCAGGACAGAGGTGACAGAAGGAGCAAGTGGTATGACCTGGGCAGTCCCTTCTCTGGTCCCGTTTCCCCGCCTATATGGTGGGCATTTGGACCGAGTGGCCTGACTCAGATGCCCCGTGAGTCTTGGCCCTGGAGATGGAGCCCAATGCATGGGTCAGATGGGCGCAGCCTTTTGCCTAGAGCCCTGCCGGGTGGGTGGCACCTGACCCCAAGTCTTGTGTGCTGGGACCCAGCAGACCCGCTCTTCCCACAGGGGCAAGCATGGCGTGGGCCGCATTGACATCGTGGAGAACCGCTTCATCGGAATGAAGTCCCGAGGTTAGTCCTCTCGGGCCCCGGGGCCTGCCTCAGCGCCTGGCAAACCCAGGGAGCCCCGAGACCTTTGTGGGTGACCTTGGGTGAGTCCTTTCACCCGCCAACCTGCAATTTCCCTCCTGTGACGTGAGGATGACGGTCTCTCTGCCCTTGACTTCCTAGAGTATTATGAGAAGAACCATGCCAAGGGCTGGGAGGGTCCAGGGAGGCTCGGAGGGGAGGGGAGGCCAGGGCCAGGCCTGGAGGTCAGGGTTTCTTGTGTCCCAGGCGGGTCGGCCGGTTCCGGAGGCAGACCATGCAGGGCCGATTTCGTGGTCATTAAGGCCACATTGAGGGTGCGGACCAGGCAGGGTGGGAATCTTGCCAGGGTGGGCGCTGTGGGCTGCAGCAGTGGTGTGAGCCAGCCACAGCCCTAAGGGCCTATCCCCTTTCTCCAGGGACGGGTTCTGCCTCAGGAAGTCGTGGCTGTTGCCTCGGCTTCCTCCGGGCTGGCCTCCAGGCTTCCCAGTCCACCTCTGGCCAGGCCCCAGGACAGGGCAGTTGGTCCCAAGCAAGTGTAACCAGAGCCAGCGATTCTCTTTGTCAGCCATCTGACGTCATCTCCACCACACCTGCTCTCCAGACTCGGTTTCCCCATTCATACAACAAAGGGTTCTTGTGTCCCTGAGGGTCTGCCAGCATGTGATAAAACAATGTTGTGTTTTTTTGGAGAGGCCTCTAGCTCTAAGAGGGAGAGGTTTCAGCAGGGTCCCTGAATCGGGCACCTGAATCTTCAATACCTGCCATGTGCTCAGGGTTCCCTGTCTTGGCAGGTGTTCAGCTCTCTTGCTTAGGACTGATTTGAAAAGACAAATAAAATCAAGCCAAGTTATAGCTGTAGGCCTTCAGCACATTTTTACTAAGATTTGAAAATCCAAAGAGATCTGGTCCCCAGATATCACTGTTAGAAAAGGATGGAGGTGGCCGGGTGCAGTGGCTCACGCCTGTAATCCCAACATTCTGGGAGGCCAAAGCGAGAGGATCGCCTGAGTCCAGGAGTTTGAGACCAACCTGGACAACACAGCAAGACCTCGTCTCTACAATCAATTAAAAAGAATTAGCTTGTGTAGTGGCATGAGCCTATAGTCCCAGCTACTTAGAAGGCTGAGGCTCATGGATTGCCTGAGAACCCAGGCGGTCGAGGCTGCAGTGAGCTGTGATCATGCCACTGAACTCCAGCCTGGGTGACAGAGAGAGATCCCAACTCAAAAAAAAAAAAAAAAGAGAGAAAGGTAAAGGTAGTGGCTTGGGGGTCCAAGTTTGTTGTCCCAAGTTTGCCCCCCCACCCAATGGCCTTGGACTTGTCATCTCTGGGCCTCAGGTTCCCCAGGTGCAATGTGGTGTGTGTGGGGATGGCTGGCACCTTGTGGCTCCAACCTGTTTGAATTGACCTCAAAAGGTCTGGGGAGGAGAGCAGGGCTGATGTGGCAGAGCTGCGCCTTTCTGGGACTTTTTCCTCCTTGCCACAGCCATTATCAGTGAGAAACAACCTAATTGAAACTCTCCTGCAAGACCTTGCGAGAACAATGTTACTAATTAGCTGTTCCTTTTATCCTGGGTGCCTTTGTCTCTTCCCTGTATTAACGGCTGATTAGATGTCCCTTTGTCTCCACCTGCCCTTGGGAACCAGCACAATGTAAGGCAGAGCTGGGAGGGACCTTGGGGAGCCAGGGACCAGCACCTCATTTTACAGATAGGGAAACCAAGGCTCCAGGTGGGAGAGGGCTTGTTCAAAGTCTCAGGCAGGCTGGTGGCAGGACCAGAACTGGCACTTGGGCCGAGAGAGGCACGGAGGCGGGGGGAGCGTGTGGTAGGTGCAGGGAAGAGGGGCCGAGAGTTGGAGCCTGGAGTAGGACAGATCTGGATTCAAACCTCCTTAGAATGGCAGGAACGGGTGTTATGAAAGTGCTCCATAAATGGCAGTCAGTTCCCAGGAGGTTCTAGGTGAGGACAAGGACAGCCTTCACCTTCTGGCAGCTGCCAGTTTGGCTCAGTGATGTCCAGGGTTGCACCTGTCATGCCCTTCCTGCATCCTTGGCAGGCATCACCAATCAGTGATGGCACTATCCTGTTGACTCCAGACGACAGCCTAGTGTGCAGTGCTGGCAGACACTACCAATCGATCAGGATTGGCATGAGTGCTGAAAATTAATTGCCATCCCTTGTTGGAAAGATAAGGTCTGGCCTGAGGCCTCTCTGAAATAGCATCCTGCTGGGTGGAGGAAGGAGTCAACTAAGAGTGACGGGAAGGAGGCAGTGATGAAGGCCTGGACTGTGCTATTCTGGGAAGACATCACAGAGGAGGTGGCAGCAGGGTGGCTTCAACTGGCAGGATGTGGAATGGAGAGGGTAGAGCAAGAGCATTCCAGGGACGGTGGTGAAGAGTAGGAGGGCCCCGGCGGCCTGTCAGCTGGTGGGTTGGGTCGCATGGGGGCTGAGCCCCCAGAGACCCGAAGAGCTGAGGCTCCAGTTGTCACCGGAGCAGCCAGACTAGGTTTTCGAGCCAGGCCTGGATCCCAGTCTTGGCTCCATCACCACTAGGAGAGCAACTCGGCCTCCCTGAGCCTCAACTCCTTGGTGTGTGAAAGGGGTTCTCGTGCAGATTGAAGGCAGAGAGCTCTCGACCCCAGTGTGTCTGGGTGGCAGGCTTGACACCGTGTTCTCAGCACTGGGCCTGGTCCCCATGGAGGTCAGAGCCATGAGATCGACAGTCTGTGGCCACCCCCGTGGCTCCTTAGCACCAAGGGAGAGGCTCCCGGAGCCATCTTCACCCTGCCCAGGTATTGTGTGTGTACCTGGGGGCGGTGGGACGGGCTGTCCCTAAAGGCTGAGAATTTAGCATTGTATAGTGTTTGGGGAAGAAAATCAAGATTCTTACTCCAAGAACTGACTATGTGACCTTAGAAAAGTTGCTTTCCCTCTCTGGAACTCCAGTTGTCAAAGGAGAGGCCAGATTAGGAGACCGCTTCATCTGTCTCCAGAAGTTCTAACTCGCCTGTTTTCTTGCTTGGGTTGGGGGCGAGGGAAGATGGTTGCTTGGTAATTCTAGGGTGGTGTCTTGTTTTCATTTCTCCACTCCAAATATTTCTCTGTGAGAGGGAAACAGCGGAGACAATAAATGAGCGTGTTGTGGATTCCCCTGGGATGCGATTTTTATTAAGTGTATAGTCACGGGAGAAGCTGTTAATCGTCCATTGTACTGAGGGCAGAGCCGGAAGATGCTGTTGTCCGTATCTTGGTACAAGGGGGAAATGTCATTTGTATTGATTTTACCAAGCTCGTAATTGAAATTCGTTAAAAGGGCTGATTTTTCTCCCTCGGGGGGTGGAGCGCTCGGGGACTGGGCAGTACCCGTGCCCCGGGTCTGGGGTGGCCTGGTCAGTGGCGGTGCCAAGGGCCGTGGGGTCAGGGACCGGGGCCAAGGGTGCTGCAGATGGAGGTGCTTTCTCTGTGTGATGGCTGTTCACATGTCATTATCACATTATCTTTTTAACTCCGGAGGGGGGCTAATTAAGTGAGTAAATGAAATCAGTGGGGAGGGAAGGGGGCCAGGCCGGCAGGAGGGATGGGAAGGAGCAGGCATGTCCTTGTGCTCACCTTTCCTCTCCTCCCAGCCCTGCCTGCTGCTGCCTGACCTGTCTCCTCCTCTCGCCTCCCTTCCTGTCCTCCGCCCTCTGCGGACTCCCTGCGTCCGTCTCTCCCCTTCTTCCTTCTCTCCTTCACCCTCCTTGTCTCTCACCCACACTCCCTCCTGTCTCTCCTCCTCTTTGCTTTCCAGCCAAGAAGGGACAAGGGCTGCCGCCCGCCCACCTGTCCAGCCCTCCCAGAGGCTGTCCTCACATAGAATGTTCCAGATGGAGAGGAAAGGGAGACCTGCAAAGTAAAGGGGTTTTCAATCCCAGAGGCCTGGATGGCCAGCCTCAGAGGCCCACCCTGACAGGCCAACATAGTGGCTCACACCTTAACCCTAGAACTCTAGGAGGTCAAAGCGGGAGGATTGCTTGGGCCCAGGATTTCAAGACCAGTCTGGGCAACATAGCGAGACCATGTCTCTACAAAAAAAAAAAAAAGTTAGCCAGGCGTGGTGGCACACACCTATAATCCCAGCTATTCAGGAGGCTGAGATGGGAGGATCCCCTGAGCCCAGCAAGTCAAGGCTGTGGTGAGCTGCAATTATGCCACTGCACTCCAGCCTGGGTGACAGAGTGACACCTTGACTCAAAGAAAAAAGAGAGACCCATCCTGATGCCCGGGATGGGCCTACCAGGCACCAGCAGCATAGAGGGTGACTGGAGTTCCACCCTGCCAGGCCTCCCATCACCATGGCAACTGCCTCTTGCCTTGGCCCTGGTACCTAAGAGGGGAGCCCCTAGGCTCCAGCCAGCCTCCCTTCCCCTGGTCTTTCAAAGTCCCTCTGGATGCTGCTTTCCCAAAGGACAGCGTCCAGGTGCCCTACCCTTGTCCCCCAGCTGGGGTGAGAGATCCCATTGCCTTGGGGACAGAAGAATTCACGCCACAGCGGCTGCCTGGTCCCCACCTCTTCTGGCGTGGTCCACTCTCCTCCCACCCTGGCCACCCCCGACTCCTCGCCCTGCTACCCCCCCTTCTTGGCAGTAATTATGGTGTGATTGAAGTTGCTCCGCAGAGAACTGCTGACACCTCTGTCTTTTTCCTGTAAACACGGGGAGATGAAAATAGACACTGGAGCGGCTTGCGTGTCACTCCAGAGAAGTCTGTTGTCTCTTCCGCGGCGACACAGAGGCTCAGCTGTCATTTCTTCCTTCTCTTTGCGCAGTGGTTTATATGCCGACTGTCAAAAGCCCCAAATCCACAGTCTTTTAGCATCAGGTTTCTGTCACTGATTTTTTTAAAGTCATTTTTTTCCAGAAGAAATACACAGAAATCATCTGTACTCCCTGCCCCCATGGAGAGAAGAGAGGGAAGATGCACGTACACACTCACACGCCAGCGGCAACCTAAAAACAAGCCTTTTGATCAACCACAATTAACTTTAACACCTTCCAAGGAAAGGGGCAGGAATATTAATTGTGCGGTGTGTTCTGTGGTTGCAGGGTTCTCTGTTGCCCTGAGCTGCCTTGGAGGGTTGCAGCCATGAGGCTGGGGGTGAGGCCTTAGGGGGAGGCGGGCTCAGCCGCCCTCTGCTTCCCACACCACAGGTGTCTCATGGTCCCGGGGGACACCTGTGGTAGGCCAGTAGCCGGGGACCTTGGACAAGTCCTAGCTCTTCCTGAGCCCTGAACAACCCCCCCCCCACTGTGTTCACCCCATTCCACACTGATGGGAGGTAACACTGTAGCCTAGAATGTTCTAGAGACTAAACCATCATCAGTGTGCATGGCACACCGAAACGATCTTTGAGGTAGATCTCAGAGGACATTAGAACAGAAGAGCAGCAGCTGGGCGTGGTGGCTTGCACCTGTCATCCCAAGTACTTTGGAAGGCCAAGGCAGGAGGATTGCTTGAGGCCGAGAATTCGAGACCAACCTAGGCAACATAGCAAGACCTGGTCTCTACAAAAAATTTGTAAAAATTAGCCAGGTGTGGTTGTGTGCACTTATGTAGTCCCAGCTACTTGAGAGGCTGAGATGAGAGGATCATTGAGCCCTGGAGTTAAAAGACTGCAGGCTGGGCTCAGTGGCTCAGCCTGTAACCCTAGCACTTTGGGAGGCCAAGGCGAGCGGATGGCCTGAGCCCATGGGTTCGAGACAGGCCCGGGCAACTTGGCGAGACCTCATCTCTACAATAAATCAAAACTTAGGTGGGCATGGTAGTGTGCGCCTATAGTTCCGACTACTTGGAAAGCTGAGGCAGAAGGATCGCCAGAGCCCAGCAGGTTGACACTGGGGTGGCTGTGAGCGTGCGTGCCACTGCACTCCAGCCTGGGCCACGGAGTAAGGCTCCAACTCAAAAAAAAAAAAGAGAGAGACTGCAGTGAGCAATGATCATACCACCGCATGCCAGCCTGGACAGCAGAGTGAGGCCTTGTCTCAAAAAATATAAATAAAAAGAATATACGAGCAGCAGAAACATGCAGCCTTCTTGTTTTCCAAACAGGTTGTCTGGGGCTCAGAGACAAACTGAGATAGGTCGAGATCCCACAGCAAAGCCAAGCTAGGCATTTTCCATAAAGGCACTGGTGGCAGGATTTCAGGTTTTCAGCCCCAGCTCTGCAAATACAGGTTAGACTGCGTGCCCTGCAGTTGGCCCAATAGGACAGGGAAGCAGGAGTCTCTAGGAGTTGGGAATGAGGAGGGCACCCTGCTGCTGGTCTGCCCAGATGGCGCTGTTGTGACCCTCTGTGGCTAGTATAAGGACTTGGCACGTTTCTGGGTTTTTCCAAAATGTAGCAAGACGAGCCATTTGAAGGCCTGTTTCTGTCAAGCATGGTGGCTCATGTCTGTAATCCCAGCGCCTTGGGAGACCAAAGCTAGAGAATTGCCTGAGCCCAGGAGTTCAGGACCAGTTAGACAACATGGCAAGACCTCATCTCTACAATAAAATCGCCCAGGCGTGGTGGCATGCACTGTGGTCCCAGCTACTTAGGAGGCTGAGGCAGAAGGATTGCCTTATCCCAGCAAGTCGAGGCTACGGTAGCCACAAGTGTGCCATTGCACTCCAGCCTGGGTGACAGAGTAAGACTCCAACTCAAGGGGGAAAAAGAAAGAACCCAAGCTTTTCCTCTGCAACAATAGCCAGTGCCTTGACCTTGGGTGTTTCTCTCATGCTCTGATGAGCACTTTACCAAAGGCCCTGAAAGGCGACCTGGAGCTGATGCTGGCCTCCGTTCCCCTCTCGTTGGCTGGGCAACATTGGACAAGTCACTGCTCTCTCCAGGCCCTCAGTCTTCTCGTCTGTAAAACTGGCATATTGTAATCGATTTACGATGAGTCCAGGGTTTGCAGAGAGGCCTTCGCGGTCATCTCCTCTATATGCTGGCCTTCTGCCCAAGACCATCTGAATATTAAGTTTGCAGCGAAAAGTTAGGAGACGGATTGATCCTGAAGAGACTTTCCTGCAAGCTCTGACATTTCTGATTCCAAGACTAAAAGATCAAAGATGAGAGGAGTGCTCAGAGGAGGAAACTTCTGGTTATTGCCATGAAGGGCTCATCAGACTCAGCCTCCTCCCCCATCCCCTCTGGGCTTCAGAGTTGAAAACAATCTCCTTTCAGGTTTGGTTTGGTTTTTTAAAGCATTTCAAAAATTGCGTATGTTGGGTACAGTGGCATCATGCCTGGCTAATTTGTTGTAAAGACGAGGTGTCGCCAAGTTGTCCAGGCTTGTCTCAGACCCCTGGGCAGCTGAGACAATCCTCTTGCCTCAGCCTCCCAAAGTGCTGGAATTATAGACATGAGCCACCACGCCCGGTCCCTTGTGTTTCATCCATGTTGTAACACATGTCAGAATCTCCTTTCTTTTTCAGGATGAATAATATTTAACTGTATGCGTTTTGCTTTTTTATTCATCCACTGATGGACACTTGGTTACTTCCACTCATTGGCAATTGTGATTAATGTTGTTATGAACATGAATGTACAAATTTCTCCCTTTTTTTTTAAGCGGTCAGAAAGACAATGTTGGTAAATTTCAGAATGATTGCAGACTTGGCACTTTCGTGCTGTAACATCATGTGGGGGGAAGAAAGGACCTCTCAGGCCGGGCGTGTTGGCTCATGCCTGTCATCCCAGCACTTTGGGAGGCAGAGGCGAGAGGATTGTCTGAGCCCAGGGGTTTGAGACCAGGCTGCACAACTTGGTGAGACCTCGTCTCTACAATAAAGCAAAAAAGTTTCCAGGCATGGTGGTGTGTGCCCATAGTCCTAGCTACTTGGAAGGCTGAGGCAGAAGGATCGCCTGAGCCCAGTAGGTTGAGGCTGTGGTAGCTGTGATCGTGCCACTGCACTCCAGCCTGGGCAACAGAGCGAAACTCCGACTCAAAAAAAAAACAAACCACTAGTTCTTGGAGAAGAATCCATGGAGATGGGGTAGTTGCAGGGGTGGGTTTGCCCAAGCCCTGCTCTTCTGAGTCCATGTTGCTGTAGCAAGCGGGGGTCTGGGCTGTGTGGCATGGTTGATTCTGCCTCTTGGTGGTCCCAGTGTCTTCCAGTGTCCTATGGCACTCCTGAGCGAACCAGGGCCAGAAACCTCCGTGTCTCTTCGCGGCCAACTGGTCTAAGCAGGTTTTGCAGACGAGAGACCAGGCCTGGCTTGACAGGAGGGGCCTTGCGTAAGACCCTCTCCCCTTGATCGTCCAGGATTGGGCCTTCATGGCCAGTTGAGCCCCAGGGCAGCAGATAGCATGGCTCAGGGGCTGTCTAACTCAGGCAAGTCCCTTCTCCTCGCGGGCTCAGTTTCCTCATCTCTTCAGTGGAGTCAGCCTAGGGGATTGCTCAAGCCCTCTGCTGCCCCGGCAGTCTCTGGAGAGACCTGGCTGTAGAGACCTGCTACCTGAAGGTGGCATGTGTGAACACGTGTGCAAGGATATGCATGGCCGTCCCCTCTTCTCCCGGGTGGAAGGGAGGAAGGGATATTTGGGTCCCCGGGCGCCACCGTAGTCACTTTAATTACAGGGTTTCAGCTGCGGGCCGGTGGGCATGCGTGGGGGGGGGAGGCTGTGCTGAAACCCTGTCATTTTCCAACATCTGAGGGCCTCTTCAAAGGGGGGCATCTAGACATTTTCTCCACAAGCCGCAGAGTGGACTGTCGTGGCCCCAGCATGAACATAATGACAGATGCATTTTGCAGCAAGCTGGGAGTGAATGGGTCCGACCGGCTTGTCTCCTGTCAGACGAGTCATTATTTTTTTTTTTTTTTGTCATTTGCTGACAGTTTGGGTTTCATGCGTTTCTCTCTTTTTTCTCCTTTTCCCCCTGCCTGGAAAAATGGCTAGGTATCTACGAGACCCCAGCAGGGACCATCCTTTACCACGCTCATTTAGACATCGAGGCCTTCACCATGGATCGTGAAGTGCGCAAAATCAAACAAGGCCTGGGCTTGAAATTCGCTGAGCTGGTCTACACCGGTATGTAAGACCCTACAGCATCCGCTTCCCAGCCCTGGGCTCCCAGGTCCTCCTCAGACTCTCAGCCTTGCCCGCCCCTCCCTATCAATACCCTCCTCCCATGCCACCCACTTCCATCCTAGTGTGAGACCCCAAAAGAGGCAGGTCGAGGCTGGGCCTGGTGGCTCACGCCTGTCAGCCCAACACTTTGGGAGGCCGAGATGGGAGGATCGCTTGAGACCAAGAGTTTAAGACCAGCCTGGGCAACATAGCAAGACCTCGTCTCTACAAAAAAAATCAAAAAATTAGCCAGGGGTGGTGGCGTGAGCCTGTAGCCCCAGCTACTCAGGAGGCTGAGGCGGGACGATCGCTTGAGGTCGAGGCTGCAACGAGTTGTGATTGTACTACACTTAGCCTGGGTGACAGAGTGAGACGCTGACTCAAAAAAAAAAAGAAGGTCAAAGGGGGCTGAGGGAGAGGGCAGGGGACTGGGAGTGAGGCAGGGATGCCAGAATCCCTGTTGCTTATGGGTGTCACAGGAGATGTTCCAGCCTATAGTCTGTGTGACTCAAGCAAGGCCAGGGAAGCATCACGTGTCATCACTGTGACAGCTGTGTTGTGTAGGAACGTACACAATCCATGGGGTCTTCACGATTTTCCTAGGCGGCTGTAGCTCCTTGTACAGATGAGGAAACTGAAGCTCAGAGGAGAAGAGGCTTGTACAGACAGATTCAGTTGGAAGTGGCCCAAGTCGGGCTGTCTCAAGGCAGAACCTGGAGCCACACTGTGAACTGCTGCGAGGAGGTGGATCCTGGGACCCTGAACCCAGCCCCAGGCCTGAGTTCTGGCCTCTGGGTGGGGGGATGAGACAGGGGAAGGAAAGGTTTAGCCCAGGTAGCTGTCACTAATATTAACTCTCCCAGTGCTCCTGACACCCAGGTCCCCATGGCCGTTAAGGTCAGCCTCGGGTAGCAGACTGACCCCAGAAGCTCAGAGGGGCTGGCTGATGTGATTTCTCACTTGAGCGATACATACACGATCTAGACAGGGCCTAGCTTGAGCATGTTACGTAACCTCCCGACGCCCTAGTTTTCTCATCAGAACGGTGGGAAATCATTGAGACAGGATGGATGATTATCATCGTGATTATCCTCATCGTGAGGACTAAATGCAGGGATATTTGTGACGCAGCTGGAACAGTGTCTGGCCCGGAGGAGGACTGTCCCAGTGTGCTGAATAGCTACAGACCTGGCATAGTTTTCAAAGGTGAAGGCAGGAAGGGCGGGGGCCTTGCTCTGGCTGGGTTTATGGTCTCTGGCAGGTCTGTCTCCTCCCTGAGACTCAGTTCCCCCGCCTGTAAAATAAAGGGCACCAGGTTGAGGGCATACCGGGGTCCCTCCTCTACTCCATCTAGTTCCTGGGGTGTCAAGCCCGGCCCTCTGTGTAGTGCTTGGCTTCCTCAGAGCCCCTGTGGCCTTGGCACAAATGCCTTGGCACAAATACTGGCCTTGGCACAAATACTGGCGCACCGCATGAGTGAGATCTTGACCATGAACATGAAACCACTACAGGATGGCCAGGGGCCTGAGCCCCACCACATGCCCAGCCCATGTGTGAAATGATTTGGGGGTGATGTGAGCACCTTATGTGGTTGGGTCCCTGCTTTGCAGATGAGGAGACTGAGTTTCCCAGAGTTGGAATCCAGGCCCCCCAACTCCAAAGCCAACCCTCCTGTGGTATAACATGGATCCCCGAGCTGTAGTCCCTAGGTCACATCCAGGCTGTTCCCTGTGAGCTAAAAATTATTTTTACACTTGTTAAAAAATTAGAGACGCACTCTTGCTATGTTGCCCAGGCTGGTCTCGAACTCGGGCTCAGTTCTCTTACTTCGGCCTCCCAAAGTGCTAAAATTACAAGAGTGAGCCACCATGCCCAGCCTAATTTTTACACCTTTAAATGGTTGGGAGAGAAAAACATTCATGCTATTTCATGACATGGGGAAAATTATATAAAATTCAAATTTGTAGCCGGGCTCGGTGGCTCAGCCTGTAATCCCGCGCCTTTGGGAGGCTGAGGTGAGTGGATTGCCTGAGCCCATGGGTTCGAGACCCTCCTGGGCAGCGAGACCTCATCTCTACAATAAATCAAAAAATCAGCCGGACATGGTAGCGCTTGCCTGTAATTCCGGCTACTTGGAAGGCTGAGGCGGAAGGATTGCCGGAGCCCAGCAGGTCGAGGCTGCGGTGGCCGGGAGCGGCCACTGCACTCCAGTCTGGGTGACAGAGTGAGACTCCAACTCAAAAAAAAAAAAGAAATTCAAATTTGTGTCCATAAATTTGGAACACAGCCACACTTGCTCGATTTCATGTTGCCTATGGCTGTTTGGAGCCACGAGGACAGATCTGAGTCGTGTAGAGAGAAACCATGTGACCCCAAGGGCCTGAAATAGTGACTCTGGCCCTTTCCCGAAGACCTTTGCTGACCCCTGCTGAATAGCATACACATTCCCCTAATCTGGAGAATCATATCAAACAGCCCCTCTGAGCTGTGGGGACAAGCTGCTGCCTGAGGCTGGCCTTGACATTTTTGGGCACCTGGGTGAAGTTAATATTAGTGATGATTACCTGGGGTAAGCTCTCCCCTCTCCGCACTGCCCCTGCCTCCTCTCCCACCCTCACCACTCTGAGGTTTCGTTACCACTTAAACCTCCTAATCATGGCTGGGTGCAGTGGCTCACACCTGTCTTCCCAGCACTTTGGGAGGCTGAGGCTAGAGGATTGCTTGAGCCCAGGAGTTTGAGACCAGCCTGGGCAACATAGCGAGACCTTGCCCTTCAAAAAAATTTTTTTAATGAGCCAGGCGTGGTAGCATGCACCTATAGTCTCAGCTACTCAGGGCACTGAGGTGGAAGGATTGCCTGAGTCCAGCAGGCTGAGGCTGTGGTGAGCTGTGATTGTGCTACTGCGCTCCAGCCTGGGCAACAGAGTAAGACCCTGACTCAAAAAAAGAAACCAACCTCCTAATCACTGTGCCTCATCTAAGGATTTGCAGAGGACTCAGTAGCTAGCAATGGCTAGTGTCATTTTTCTGCCATTGTTCCTGGCAGCTTGGAAGCTGAGTACCCCTTCCTCCCCAGGTACAGACAGGTGTTGAAATACCATTGTCTCCTGCGGGCTCTCCAGCTCGGTGGGGATTTCAACGCTGAAAGGTGAATTTTGGTTACAAAGCGGGAGAGAGTGATTAGGACATGGCAGGCCATGGTGAAAGCGAGAGCACCTGGCCTGAAACCTCCGTGGAGGCTGATCCTGCAGTGACCGTGGCTGCCATGTACCCTGCTGTCCTGCTGCCAGGCTCTGAGCCGGGCACCTGGCAGGTATTATCCAAACTTAGCTACGCACAGAGCTGAGGAAACAGACTCTCCCAGGCTTTCAAGGCCAGTGATGGGGTGGCGTTGAACCCAGGGCAGACCGGCTTCAGAGGCCAAGTTCTCAGCTGTCCCAGCGGATCACAGGGTGATCGTGTCAAGGGGAGTCCTGGGCATCAGGGACACAGCTTGGCTTCTGGCTGCAGGAGGGTTCATTTACACCAGGCTGCCTTGTGGAGTCTTTGATCTAGGAGACTTACAGGGCTAAAACTGCCTGGGGCAGCAGCTCACGCCTGTAATCCCAGCACTTGGGGAGGCCCAGGTGAAAGGACTGCCTAAGCTGAGGAGTTCAAGACCAGCCTGGGCAACATGGCAAGACATACAATCAATAAACCTACAACAAATCAAAAAATTAGCTGGGTGTGGTGGTACACACCTGTGGTTCCAGCTACTTGGAAGGCTGAGGCGGAAGGATCGCCTGAGCCCAGCAGGCCGAGGCTGCGGTGGCCGTCAGCAATGCCACTGTACTCCAGCCTGGGCCACAGAGTAAGATCCTGACTCAAAAAAAAAAAGGTGGAGGAGAGTGGGATGAGGCAGAGTGAGAAGAAGCTTAGCATGGAGAGTTGTCACTAGTATTAACTCTGCCCAGTGCCCCTGACGTCCAGACCCCCATGGATATCAAGGTCAGCCTCAGGTAGCCCCCTGACCCCAGCAGCTCAGAGGGGCTGGCTGATGTGATTTCTCACTTGAGCGATACATACATGGTCTAGACAGGGCCTCGCTTGAGCATGTTATGTAACCTCCCTTCGCCTCAGTTTTCCCATCAGAACGGTGGGAAATCATCGAGACAGGATGGGATAATCATCCATCCTGTCTTGTAGTGAGGACTAAATGCATGGATGTTTGTGACGCAGCTGGAACAGTGTCTGGCCCGGAGGAGCACTGCCCAGTGTGTTGAATAACTACAGACCTGGCATAGTTTTCAAAGGTGAAGGCAGGAAGGGCGGGGGCCTTGCCTCTGGCTGGGTTTATGGTCTCTGGCAGGTCTGTCTCAGTTTCCCTGAGTTTCTGAGCCTCAGCTTCCCTTCCTGTAAAGTAAAGCGCCAGGCTGAGGGCACGTCAGGGTCTCTCCCCAGTCCCATCTAGCTCCTGGGGTGTTAAGCCCATTCCAAGAGCTATAATACTTGGCTTCCTCAGAGCCTCTGTGGCCACAGCTGGGGAAACTGAGGCACGGGGAAGCCCTCTTGCCCCAGCCCTGCTCCTAGATGCCCTGCCTTTTGTAGCCACTGTGTCCCAGCGTGTGTGTGTCTGTGTATGATTGTTTGTCTCCCCTGTCCCCCTATTCCCAAATGTCCTGGTCTGTGTAGGGTTCAGGCAGGCTCTCCTTCCAGAGTAGCTTCCAGGGTCAGCCTAGTCGGACTCCAGTTTTGGAGCCTGGAGGGGCCCAGTGGAGCATGTCGTTTACAGGGTATAGCTCACCTCCTATCAGTTGCTTCGGCAGTAAAATGGGCATAATGCACAACTTGCACAGAGAGTTGTCCCTATTAGGAAAGATCCCACGTGCAGAGTGTGTGGCCCAGCTGGCAGGATGGGGGAGGGCCTTCTCCAGCTCAGCCCCAGGCCCCACCCACAGCACCTGGGACACAACACCTGGGACGCCCTGCATGGCTCACTGTCCTCAATCCAAGCTGGCTCTGCTGGGAAAAGAAACAGCAGAAAGCCCCGTGGGGAAGAGTCAGGAAATGCCAAGATAAAGCCCAGCCCAGGTGCTCCCACAAAGATCTCTGTCCTAGCCGGGCTCAGTGGCTCAGCCTGTAATCCCACACCTTTGGGGGGCTGAGGTGAGTGGACTGCCTGAGCCCGTGGGTTTGAGACCCGCCTGGGCAGCGAGACCTCATCTCTACAATAAATCAAAAAATCAGCCGGGCGTGGTAGCGCATGCCTGTAATTCTGGCTACTTGGAAGGCTGAGGCGGAAGGATCACTGGAGCCCAGCGGGTCGAGACTGCGGTGGCTGACAGAGTGAGACTCCAACTCAAAAAAAAAAAAAAAAAAGATCTCTGTCCTGTCTCCGACTTCATCTCCCACCTACCTTCCAGCCCCGATGGCTTAATGGGTCAATTATCCCAAACCAGCCAGAAAGATGGCCAAGCTCAGGACACCCGAGCATGGTGGGGGTGAGGAGGACATCCCTGTCCCCTCCCGTGTTAGGAAAAGCCCTGAGCTGGAGTCTGGAGCGCCCCATCTAACCCGGGCCCTTCCACTATCTTGCTGTGTAGCTTTGAACAGGCTCTTTTCCTCTCTGGGCCCCTGTCCCCCTGGATACAAGGAGGGCTGGCAGAGGTCACGGTGTTCAGCTATAAGTATAAGATACTTCGTGCTCTGTGTATACGTCCTCTCACTGAATCCACACAACCCCTGTAGAGCAGATAGTCGTATTATCTCGTTGTGCAGCTGAAAGAAACTGAGGCAAGGGGAGGTTATGCTGCTTGCCAAGATGAGGCTGGGATGGGAGCATTAATGGTGGGACACGGCAGAGCGAGGACCCAGCCTCCCCTCCCCTACAGCCTCCAAAAGCCCCAAGACCCAGTCCCGGGGAAGGCCTGGCCGCTTTCCCATGGAGAACCTCAGCCGGTGCCCCGGGGGCCTCAGCCTCCAACAATAGCTGCAACCCCTGAGCTGACCCAGCCCTTTATCAGGACAGGAGATCTTGGGCCATCTGGCCCCACAGCTGCCCAGGTGGGCTCACCTTCCCAGCTCTGTTTCAGAGAAACCCTAGCCTGCCTTGTCCCTCCCCTGACTTGCAGGGGCCTGCTCTTCCTGTGGGGTGTGTGACATCCTCACTCACCCCCCCCCCCCACACACACACACACACACACACACACACACACACACACACACACGCAGCCCTGGCCCGCCTGCCCTCCCCAGTGTCCCAGCCTCAGCAGAGATGACAGAGGGGCCCAGGGCAGACTGGGGACCGAGCACTCCCCCTCCCTGGCCTCAGGGGAAGGGGTGAGGGGAACACATTTCTCCAGCATCTCCTGCCCCCACCTACACACACAGGGATGTTCCAGCCATGGGGCGGGGAGTAGAATTCCCATAGGAAGCAGAGCTGTCACAACTGGGGCCAACAGCGGCCATATCCAGGCTCTCCACTCCCAATCTGTGTGATCCTGGAGAAGTTTCTTTTTGTTTTGGGTCAGGGCCTCACTCTGTCACCCAGGCTGGGGTGCAGTGGCATGATCACGGCTCACTCAATCCTCCTCCTCCGGGGCTCAGATGATTCTCCCACCTCAGCCTCCCAAGTAGCTGAAACTATAGGTGCAGACCACTGCGCCTGGCTCGTTTTTTAATCTTTTTGTAGAAACGGGGGTCTTGCTATGTTGCCCAGGTTGGTCTTGGCCTCCCAAAGTGCTGGGATTACAGGCTAAGAGTGCTTTCTCCTAGGGCTATTTATAAGGCTTCAAAGAGCTAGTCTAGATTAAGACCATGGACAGTGCCTCTGCTTGCATATGTAGAAATATTCTACTTGCATATAGAAATGTCCGCACTATGTAGAAAACAGATCGCTGACTTCCAGGGGCCTGCCCTTCCTGTGAGGTGGGCTTTTCCCAGGACTCCAGTTCAAATAGTCCCCAGGTCCAGTGCTTACTCTGCAATACTACTGTGACATCCCTGCTCAGCAGACAGGGAAACAGGCACACAGATGTGAAGTCCACGCACATTTGTCTGTCTAACCCCAAGCCGCCACCCAGCAGCCTTCACTAGACACTCATATCGCCCAACCCTGGGCAGCACATGCCTCTAAGACCTGCCTGCAGTCTGTCTCCCCCCACAAGATTGGTACCCACACCAGGCAGGGTAGTTCACAGCTGTCATCCTAGCAATTAGGGAGGTCTAGGTGGGAGAATCATTTGAACCCCAGAGTTCCAGACCAGCCTGGGCAACACTGAGACCTCATCTCTATAAAAGAATAAAAAAATTAGCTGGGCATAATGATGTGTGCCAGGAGTCCCAGCTACTCGGGAGGTTGAGGCTGCGATCAGCTGAGATTGCGCCACTGCATTCCAACCTGGGCAACAGAGTGAGACCCTGACTCAAAAAATAAAAAAGAGATCGGAACCCCCTTCACTGTGTCCCCAGCACCTGGCTTGTAGCACTTCCTGAATGACTGTGGCATGAAGCAGTGGGTCACTTCCCTTCTCCTGACCCTTAGGAAGTGACTTAGGTGGCTACTTTCCTCAGGCCCTTTGCAGGGTTACAGGTCAGGGGTGCGAGGGCACGTTCCTCAACTCAGTCACGTCCAAGTGCATGTTGTGCCAGACACATGACAGAATGAGGCCAACCTGGGTCTGTCCTCTCAGAGCCCTTGAACTCACGGGGCGGCAGGCAGGGTCTGCCCTGGTGGGGTGAGGCATGGCACGTCTTCCCTGAATAGACAGCACAATGGACCCCCCTAGCACCTTCCTCCTTCCTCCCTGCAGGTTTCTGGCACAGCCCTGAGTGCGAATTTGTCCGCCACTGCATCGCCAAGTCTCAGGAGCGGGTGGAAGGGAAGGTGCAGGTGTCCGTCTTCAAGGGCCAGGTGTACATCCTGGGCCGGGAGTCCCCACTGTCTCTCTACAATGAGGAGCTGGTGAGGTAGGTACCCTTACCTCATCCTGCCCAAGTGGGCCACGGAGCTTCAGGTGCAGTGTCTCTTCTGATGGGCTTTCTCAACAAATCGGGACTTGAGCACATGTCAGTCACCCTACAGAGCATGCAAGATGGTCGTGAAGAGTGTTAACACCGCCTGTGCCCTCACAGAACTTCAGGCTAGCTGGGGAGAAAGGTATGGATCAAACAACCACTGGAATGCAGAATTCAAAAAGGTGGCTGGCTGGGCACGGTGGCTCATGCCTGTAATCCCAGCACACTGGGAGGCTGAGGCAGGAAGATCACTGGAGTCCAGGAGTTCAAGACCAGCACTAGTGACATAGCCTGTAGTCTCAGCTACTCTGGAGGCTGAGCTGGGAGAATCACCTGAGCCACACTCCAGTCTGGGTGACAGAGTGAGACCCCAACTCAGAAAAAGAAAAGAAGGAAGGGAGAAGAAGGAAAGAAAGAAAGAAAAGGTGGTTTTGGTTGTGAGAAAGGACAGGATACTCCAGCTGGGTATAATAATTGGAGCTAGCCGGGTGCAGTGGTGCTCACTTGTAATTTCACATCCTCCCACCTCAGCCTCCCAAAGTGCTGGGATCAATCACAGTGTGAGCCACCACACCCGGCAAGAGGTAGAGGTGGAGGGCACAGAATCACCCTGGAGCTTGGGGGTGTAAGCAGCTGGGTCCATGCTGGTGGCACTCCCTATGTGGAGGACTGCTCTTGAGGAAGGGTTGCGCATTTGGGTCTAACCATCATGAGTACGGGGTTTCCTACAGGCTCACCCAGGGTCCCAACTAGTCCGCTGTCAGACACATGGGTCTCAGTGGAAGAGACCTGGGTAGAAGACATTGGAGAGTCATAGGCATCGCGGGTTCCCTAAAGCCATGGGCTAAGGGGAGGCTGCCCAGGAGAGAGTGTGGAGGGAGACGAGAAGGGAACCACAGGCAGAACCTTGAGGGGCTTCCTCACCAATGGGCTGGGCAGAGGGTGGCTGAAAAGAACTCCTGGAGAGCCAGGCACAGTGGCTCATGCCTGTAACCCCAGCAATTAGGGAGGCTGAGGCGAGAGGATTGCCTGAGCCCAGGAGTTCGAGACCAGTCTGAGCAACATGGTGAGACCCTGTCAGTACAGTAAATCAAATCAACTGTGTGTGGTGGCGCACACCTGTAGTTCCAGCTACTTAGGAGGTGGAAGGATTGCCTGAGCCCAGCAGGTCAAGGCTTTGGTAGTGATTGTACCACGGCACTCCAGCCTGGGCGACAGTGAGACCGTGACTCAAAAAAAAAGAAAGAACCCCTAGAGAGGTGGAATAGCCCTGATGGGTTGGGGCACAGCCAGCGGGTGACAATTAACCTGCACCGAGGGGTGAGACGTCCTCTTTGAAGGTCCCTGGGCCCAAAAGAAGCCCGTGGAACTATCGTCGGCCCCACCGGACATGGGTTCTCCCAGACCCAGTTTAGCTCAGGCTAAGTGAGGCCAGCGCTTGCCTCCCGGAGGCCGCCTGGGAATTAAAGTCCGAGTTTTGTTTGGCAGTCAATATTATTTTTCTCCTTTCCTTCTCCTTGCGATGCGTCTCTCCCCCCTCCAATCTTTCTAAACACTTTATAAGCCATAAATATAACCGAATCAGTTTAGATCAGTCGGGGTAAATGTCAAATTATCTTCTCTCTTTCTCTCTCTGGCTCTTTCTTCCCTCCCCCTCCAAATCAACAGCCTCTAATAATCTGTCCAACCCTTCATTAAGCCTTACAGTCTCACTCAGGGAGATTAAATGAATAAAGTAAAAAGGGAAAGGGAAAAAAAGAGAGAAAAGCAGGAGCATTTATTCTCACTGTGGCTCCGACCATTTCCCTTTTCTTTTTGATTTCTACATCGCTGACTTGAAAGCCCTTGAGTGACAGCGTCACAGGGACCAGCGACGAAGCCGCGAGAGGTAGCAGAACTGGAAATGCCGCGGCACAGTAGGTAGAAAGTAACGTAATTATAGAGCAGGTCAGAGCCACTCGAATGAGCAAAAATAAAAGCCCAGAGGTTTTCTGTAGACCGTCAGGGGAGGTAAAAAAAATCATTGTAAACTCTTTTTCCACCTTCCCCCCCCCCCCCCCCCCCGGCCCCAAACCACAATTTTAACAAGAGGTTTTTCAGTTCCTGAGAAAGCCCCTTTGCAACTCTCAGTGGCCTTGTGGGACAAGAGTGACCCTGGATGTGGACCCTCATGGCAGGGGCTGCTGGGGCCCGTCTTGGGGAAGGGGATAGGTTGCAGCAATCCTCCTGCCTCAGCCTCCCAAAGTGTGGGATTGCTGACAGGAGCCACTGCGCCTGGCTAAGAGTTTGTTTTGACTTGAGAGAGAGAGAGAGAGGTGACAGGACCAGGACAGACACACAGATGTGGGGAGAGGACTCTGCAGTCTGCCTTCTCCCTGGGCTGAGTTCAGGGGCCAGTGGGGGACAGGCCGGATTTCCAGCGCAAGTTCTGTTCTAGGGATTTGAGGAGGTCATGGGCGAGTCTGGCCCAGCCCTTCCTAAGCACCAGCTCTGCAAAGGGGGGGTGCCCAGCAAAAGTCTGGCGGCTTCTCCCCTTCCAAGGAACACACTCCTGGTGACTTTGGTGCCTCAGCCCTGGTTGGGGGGAAGTCATTGGGAGGGGAGTCATTGGAGGGGGAGGGGAGGGAGGAGCTGACAGAAGAAAGGTGGAGGAGGGGCGGGAGCGTGGGGGTGACTTTGCCAAGAGTTCTGTGCCCCAGCTTCAAGGTGAAGTCAGGGACCGAGATGGGGTTGGGGGAGCAGAGCCCCAATTCTGAGCAAGTTGGAAACACAGAGACCCCATTTGTTCTCATGAAAAGTCCACAGTCTACAAAGAACCAGTCAAAGAAGGAGCCTCCAGCCCCCTCCCCAATGTCACCTCTATAATCCCAGCACTTTGGGAGGTTGAGGCAGGAGGATTGTTTGAGCCTAGGAATTCGAGACCAGCCTAGGCAACATAGTGAGCCTTCGTCTCTACAAAGATAAAAAAAATTAGCCGAGTGTGAGAGCACATGCCTATAGTCTCAGCTGTTCAGAAGGCTGAGACAGGAGGATCACTGAGTCCAGGAGTTCGAGACCAACCTGGACAACACAGTAAGACCTCGTCTCTCTTTTTTTTTAATTAAATTAAAATTGTTTAAAAATCAAAAAACTAGCCACAGGTGGTCATGCAGGTCTGTAGTCCCAGCTCCTCGGGAGCCTAAGGCAGAAGGATCGCCTGAACCAGGAGTTTGAGGCTGTGGTAAGCTAAGATCGTGCCACTGCCTGCCAGCCTGGACAACAGAGTGAGACATCTCTCACACACAAGCACAAAAGATGGGGTCTAACTTGTTGGACAGATGAGTGCAAGGTGACTCCGGGGGCCAATCTTGCCGTGAATGCTGGAGCCTCCTTGCAGCTTGAGAAACCCACGGGGCTGTTCCGATTCGCACTCCCAGGCCTCCTAAGCCTTTGGCCCTGGATGTCATCAGCGCTCCTGGGTACTCCTTTGCGCAAGGGCAGAGCGGGCTCCATGTGTGTCTGTTTACAGAGGCAGCACTCCGAGTTGTAGGAGGATTTCATGGGGCTAGGACTGGCTGGGCCAGGACCCAAGTTGGGGCGACTGCTCCTGGCCTCCTGCCGCTGTCTGTTGCCCCCCCAGCCTCTGGCATGGAGCCTGGCCCAGAAGAGGCCCACTGAGTGGTACAGAAATGGAACGAAAAGTCAATGTGGCTGGGCACGGTAATCCCAGCACTTTGGGAGACCAAGGCAGGAGAATCCCTTGAGCTCAGGAGTTCAGGACTAGCCTGGAAAACCTAGCACGACCTCGTCTCCATTAAATAAAAGAAAGGCCAAAGTACAGGGAGGTGCGGACCTACATGTGGGGAAATGCTTGGCATCTGGAGGGTGGAGCTGGCCCTGGTCCTGTCAACGGGGAGGCATCTGGGGTGAGCTGACCATCTCCTCCTTCTCTCCTGGCAGCATGAACGTGCAGGGCGATTACGAGCCCATTGATGCCACCGGCTTTATCAACATCAACTCCCTCAGGTAAGAGGCTCTAGGCCCCACTGGTCCTCAGAGCCCCCGGTGTGGGGGCAGACTCTGAGGGGACCTTGACCGCCCTGACAGCTACCCTGTTGTAGACACACCCGCTATCCTGTCCCTCTGCCCACAGCATCCTCAGTGCCTGCTCTGGACCCAGTCTGCTTCCACACCCAGCTTGGACAGCCCACAGAGTATCCTGGGCATCTGGGTCCCAGGGTCCTGGGTCCTGCCTTGCGCCTCTGGGCCTCACCCATCCCCTCCAGCCACAGGGTCCCCTGGGGGTTAGAAACAAATGAATGGTCTGGAGGTGGCAAGAAGCCTTTATGCCCTGTGTCACTACACGGGAGCTGTGGGTCTCTCCGGAAGCCATACCAGTGATCTCCGTGGCCCCAGGAGGTGGGGCCGTACACCATCCAAAGTTGCTCAGACCTGGGTTCAGATTCTGGCTCTGCAGTGTCATTTCAGAGCCCTTCCGGTCCTCTGGGAGTCACAAGTGGGGGTGTTAATTGTACCTGCCTCAGGTGCAGTGACTAGTCGCTATGAACCTGTGGGAGCCTAGCAGACAGGGCACACAGGAAGAGCCACTTTCACTAGCAAGTGCTCCCTGCCTGGCACTGGTGTATTCAAAGCCAAATGGTCATTTGTCACCAGCAGCTGCCATGGATTAAGTTGCTCCCAGGCACTCTCCTAGTTTGTCTCATTTAACTCTTAGTCAAATTTGCAACACCCACTGGGCACAGTGGCTCACGCCTATAATCCCAGCACTTTGGGAGGCCGAGGCAAGAGAATTGCTTGAAGTCAGGAGTTGGAGACCAGCCTGGGCAACATAGCGAGATCCTGTGACTACAAACAAAACTGTAAAAATTAGCTGGGCATGGTGGTGCATACCTGTAGTCCCAGTTGCTGGGGAGACTGAAGCGGGAGGATCCCTGAGCCCTGGAGATCAAAGCTGCGGTGAGCCATGATTGAGCCATGATTGTGCCACTGCACTCTAGTCTGGTAGAAAGAGTGAGACTCCGACTCCAAAATAACCAAAATTGCAATTCCCAGAAGCAGGCCTAGAGTGTTTAAGAATGTTCCCAAGTCACACAGCTAGGAAGTGGTGGAGCCAGTTGAAGAAGGCCTGTCTGTCCTGCTCTGGCCTCTATGACAAACTCCCTTCTCATGGGACTTAGGGTCTGGAAGAAGGTGTGGGTCTCCGTCTTCTCCCAAACCATATGCCCTGGGCACAGGGCCACTGTTTTCTCCCAGAGCCAGACTCTTGTCCCTGGAGCCACCACAGGCTCAGGAAGACACTGAATCCAGCCCATCCGCCCAGGACTCCCTCCCCTCCCCTCCCCAGTCACCCACCTTCCTGCCTCCTGCAGGCTCTATTTGTATTTTATGACTCTATAAACCCTTTTAAAACAGCCCAGAACACACCGGGCATTCATAATGGCCTCTTCTTTCCTCCCATTGCCCGTTAAACTCTTTGTCTTCAACAATGACAGACAATGTTTCCCCCCTCAGATAAATTAATTACATTATCCTGATTGGAGGGCGGGAGGGGCCAGGGCAGGAGAGGGGACAGGAAAAAAAGACAACTCCGAACACATCTTAACCAGCAGCTGCCCCCGCCACCCCGGTTCTGCCAGGACTAATTGAACCGAGCGCGTGTTGTTATTGTTCATGTACATGTTTCTTTGTTTTCAACCTGGTTTACAGGCTGAAGGAATATCATCGTCTCCAGAGCAAGGTCACCACCAGATAGACCTGTATACAACAAGGAGCTGGGCGTCCTCACTTGCGGCTCCCCCAAGCACAGGCGCTAATTGTTGTGATAATTTGCAATTGTGACTTGCTCTCCTGACTGCAGCATAGTGGGGCTGCCAGGCCCCAGCTTTGTCCCCTGGCCCCCGACCCCTCCCGCCTACAAAAGTGGTCATCGGAGGGAAGGTTGGGGCGGCTGCAGTGGGGAAGCTATGAAGGGACAATTAAAGAAAAAGATACATTAGTCTTTTGTGTCCTTATTTCTACAGAGAGGTGTGTGTGTGTAGTCAATTATGTGGTTCTTAGCTCAACCTTTGTGTTTTCTGATTTAAGGGCGGCCAAAGGCCACCATTTGCCAGACAGTCTGTTTATCTGGGTGAGTTGACCTCTCCCTCCCTCCAGCAAGTACCCATCTGGGTCAGACCCTAGCCCAGCAGCCTGAGGTGGTCTTGTGGCATGTGCCAGGGACCCCGAAGAGAGGGGACAGGCTTGGGACAGTGTGTCTGCCCACAGCGCCTTTTCTGAGGACCATTTTTTTTTAAAGAGATGGGGTCTCACTATGTTGCCCAGTCTGGTCTCGAACTCCTGGCCTCAAGCTATCCTCCCACTTAGGCCTCCCAAAGTGCTAGGATGACAGGTGTGAGCCACCACACCCGGCCTCTGGGGGCCAACTGCACTTCTGGATATGGTGGCCAAGACTGAGCTTATGATACTTCCTCGCCACAGCCGAGTGACCTATAGCAGCCAAAACTATGGAGAAGGAAGAACCCCCAAGTAAGAAGAGAGGCCTGTGCAGAGAGGAGAAAAGAGCAGAGCAGGCACTTTGAGTTGAGCCACAAACTGGGCTGCAAAGCTGCCGTGCTTGTACTGTGGCCCCGCCCCTTTATCATCTGATTGGATCACGTTTGTGCTGTGGTCCCACCCCTTTAATAATATCTGGTTGGGCCGTGTTTGTGCCGTGCTCCTCCCACCCCACTCCTTTCGTCATACCTGATTGGACCGTGGCTGGACCCCGAACCCAAGCTGGGCCAATCAGAACCTCACCCTCAGGAGTTAGGCCCCAGAGCATGGGCAGACGTGAGGGCATCCCACGCGGCACCGTGGGATGCCACATCCTATAAAAGCAAAGAGGGAGAAGGACGTGAGAGGGGAAAGATGAGAAGAGTGGGTCATGGGTTTAGAATCCCTATTCACATCCTGAAAGCTGGTGACATTTCTTGACCAGGTTTCCCCGAGACACCCTAGTGTCCTCATAATGAAAGTAGGACTCAAGATGGTTGAGAAAGTTTCTGTTCCTTGCGACCAAAAGCATCTTCACTGGGAATGATACAGGACGGGGAACCCCAAAGTTGGGGTCCAACACGAGAGGTCAAGTGGGTTCTTGGCTTCCCACGGGAAATAATTCCAGAAACAGCTTACTAGGATGGACAGCCGGGCACCAGGCTCATGCTTGTAATCCCAGCATTTTAAGAGGTCAAGGCAGGAGGATCTCTTGAGCCCAGAGAGTCGAGACCAGCCTGGGCAACATGGCGTGACCTCATCTCTACCAAAAATTAGCTGGGCAGGGTGCACACCTGTAGTCCCAACTACTCAGGAGGCTGAGGTGGGAGGATTGCCTGAGCCCAGGAGTTGGGGGCTGCGGTGAGCTGTGACAGGGCCACCGCACTCCAGCCTGGGTAATAGAGTGAGACGCCAACTTAAAAAGAAAAAAAAAGAAAAAAATTAGGAACAGACATTGCCATCTATTGAAAGTCAGCCCTCAACACAAAAGTTTCTAAAAAATATTTTAGCCAGGCACAGTGGCTGATGCCTGTAGTCTCAGCACTTTGGAGGTGGAGGCAAGAGGATTGCCTCAGCCCATGGGCTCGAGACCAGCCTGGGCAACTTGGCAAGGCTTCAGCTCTACAATTAATCAAAAAATTAGATGGGCATGGTAGTGTGCGCCTGTGGTCCCAGCTACTTGGAAGGTTGAGGTGGAAGGATTGCCTGAGCTTAGCAGGTCAAGGCTGTGGTGGCGCTGAGTGTGCCACTGCACCCCAGTCTGGGTGACAGAGTGAGACTCCTACTCAAAAAAAAATTTTTTTTATTTAAACCCGGAATAAACAAAAATTTTTAAAAGAGAGAAATAGTTAAATAAATAGACCAGGTGCTGTGGCTTATGCCTATAAGCTCAGCACTTTGGGAGGCTGAAGTGAGAGGATTGCCTGAGCCCACGGGTCCAAGAACAGCCTGGGCAGTTTGACAAGACCTCATCTCTATAATAAAAATCAAAATATTAGCTGGGCATGGTGGCACATGCCTGTAGTTCCAGCTACTTGGAAGGCTGAGGCAGAAGGATCGCCTGAGCCCAACAAGTCGAAGCTGCGATGGCCATGAGTGTACCACTGCTCTCCAGCCTGGACAGTAGAGTGAGACTTCAACTCAAAAAAAAAGTCCTGAAGGAGCTCTTTCATCACAACAATGCACCAGCTTACACAGCACTGTCTATGAAGGAGTTTTTAGCCAGTAAACAAATAACACCCTCCGTACTCACCTGATCTGCCCCCCAATGACTTTTTTCTTTACCCGAAGATGAAGGAAATATTGAAAGAAGACATTTTGATGACATTCAGGACATCAAGGATAAGACGGTGATAGCTCTGATGGCCATTCCAGAAAGAGTTCCAGAGTTGCTTAGATGGGCTGACTAGTCACTGGCGTGGGAGCATAGCTTCCCAAGGGGAGTACTTAGAAGGTGACCATAGTGATATTCAGCCATGAGGTAGGTAGCACTTCTTCTAGGTAGAGTTCATGAACTTAATTGTCAGGCCCCATATAATAAAAGGGATGGTGGGGAGGGTGGCGGGCAAATTAGTTGCCATCTTAGTTCTAGGTGACTCTCACCAGTTCTCAGCCACAACTTTTTTTCCTTCTGTGGGGATCTCAAAAAACCATCTCCCTGTCTAGAAAATCTCTCAGCCACTTGTTGAGAAATAAGCCTTGTTCATTCTAGGGAATTAGTCCTTCCTAACTCCTGTCTCAGGAAGACATGAGTGCTGCTTGCTCTGGGTCTTGCCTGGTTCTAGACTCAGATCCTGACCTCAGGGATCTTTACACCATGGCCTTTGTCAATAAGAGTTTCTCTCAAAAGAAGTTTTGCCTTTAAGACTTCTTTTCCTCTGATTATAAATCCAGGGTAGGCCGGGCGTAGTGGCTCACACCTATATTCCCAGCACTTTAGGAGGCCGAGGCAAGAGGATTGCTTGGGCCTAGGAGTGTGAGACTAGTCTGGACAGCATAGCAAGATCCCACTTCTTTTTTTTTTTGAGTTGGAGTCTCACTCTGCCGCCCAGACTGGAGTGCAGTGGCCGTTCCCGGCTACTGCAGCCTCGACCTGCTGGGCTCCGGCAATCCTTCCGCCTCAGCCTTCCGAGTCGGAATTACAGGCATGCGCTACCACGCCTGGCTGATTTTTTGATTTATTGCAGAGATGAGGTCTCGCTGCCCAGGCGGGTCTCGAACCCGCGGGCTCAGGCAATCCAATCACCTCAGCCTCCCAAAGGTACGGGATTATAGGCTGAGCCACTGAGCCCGGCCAAGACCCCACTTCTAAAATAAGAAATAAAAATAATTAACCAGGTGTGGTGGTGTGTGCCTGTCGTCCCAGCTACTAAGAAGGCCGAGACAGGAGGATTGCTTGATCCTAAGAGGTTGAGGCTGGGCTGTGCTTGTGCCACTGTACCCCGGCCAGGGTGACAGAGTCAGACCCTATCTTCAAAAAAAAAGCATGTATCATTCCGAAGAAGTAAAACCAGTGATATGATAGAGAATGGAGCTTGGGAGCCAGACATGATGGCGCACGCCTGTAGTCCCAGCTACTCGGGAGGCTGAGGTGGAAGGATCACCTGAGCCCAGCCGGTTGAGGTTGTAGTAGCTATGGTTGTGCCACTGGCTGGTCTAGAACTCGTGCGCTCACGCAGTCTACTCACCTTAACTTTTCAAAGTGTTGAGATTACAGGTGTGAACCACCACACCTAGCTGAATTCAATTTTCAAATTGTTTATTGCTAATACATAGAATTCAACTGATTTTTTATTTTTTTTGAGTCTGAGTCTTACTTTATCACCTAGGCTGGAGTGCAGTGGCATGCTCACGGCCACCGCAGCCTTGGCCTGCCGGGCCCAGGTGATCCTCCCGCCTCAGCCTTCCAAGTAGCTAGAACTACAGGCACATGCCACCGTACGCGCCATGCCCAGCTAATTTTTTTTATTTATTATAGAGACCAGATCTCACCAAGTTGCCCAGGCTGGTCTCGAACCCCTTGGCTCAGGCAGTCTTCTAGCCTCTGCCTCCCAAAATGCTGGGTTTACAAGCATGAGTCACCAATCCCAGCTCAACTGATTTTTGTATAACTATTGTTTTAAGATCATAGTTGGGCCAGGCACAGTGGCTTATGCCTGTAATACCAGCACTTTGGAGAGGCCAAGGTGGAAGGATCATGTGAGCCCAGGAATTCAAGACCAGTCTGGGCAACATAGCGAGACCTCATCTCTACAAAAGATCAAAAATTAACCAAGCATGGTGCCATGTGCCTCTAGTCCCAGCCTGTAGTCTCTGGAGGCTGAGGCAGAAGGATTGCCTGAGACCAAGACGTCGAGGCTGCAATGAGCCATGATTGTGCCACTGCCCTCCAGCCTGGTGACAGAGTGAGACTCAAAAAAAAAATTAGTATTACACATGGATGTTGAATGTTGTTGAATGCTTTTTCAATGCCACTTGTAATTGTTTTCTCCAGTATCTTGTTAATATGATGACTAATTGATTTTTGAATGGTAAACCAATTTTGCATTCACAGGACAAACCCCATTTACTCATGATATATTATCTTTTTATGTATTGTTGGATTTGATTTACTAAAATTTTATCAAAGATTTTTGTGTTTATATTCATGTGCGATGTGGGTCTATAATTCTCTTGTGATGTCTTTGGCTTTTGTGTTAGGGTAAGATTGCCCCCCCCCAAATGCATTCAGAAGTGTCTCTTCATCTTATATATTTTCTAAAACAATTTGTGTAGTATTGGAAATATTCTTTTTTTAAAAATTGGATTCTCACTCCGTCACCCAGGTTGGAGTGCAATGGCACGATCATAGCTCACTGCAGCCTTGACCTCTTGGGCTCAGGTGATCCTCCCACCTCAGCCTCCCAGATGACTGGGACTACAGGCACATGCCACCCTGCCTGGCTAAATTTTTTGTAGAGACAAAGTCTGGCTTTGTTGTCTAGTCTGGGCTCAAGCGATCCTCCTGCCTGGGCCTCCCAAAGTGCTGGGATTA
This sequence comes from Carlito syrichta, assembly GCF_000164805.1. Taxonomy (NCBI): domain Eukaryota; kingdom Metazoa; phylum Chordata; class Mammalia; order Primates; family Tarsiidae; genus Carlito; species Carlito syrichta. Next base: position 47,382 of record NW_007070538.1, read on the forward strand.
CAGACATGATCCACTGCACCCAGCTTAAAGTTTTGTGGGGTTTTTTTGTGTTTTTTTTTCTTGAGTTGGAGTCTCACTCAGTCGCCCAGACTGGTGCAGTGGCCGCTCCCGGCCACCGCAGCTTCGCCTGCTGGGCTCCAGCGATCCTTCCGCCTCAGCCTTCTGAGTAGCCGGAATTACAGGCATGTGCTACCATGCCCGGCTGATTTTTTGATTTATTGTAGAGATGAGGTCTCGCTGCCCAGGTGGGTCTCGAACCCGCGGGCTCAGGCAATCCACTCACCTCAACCTCCCAAAGGCGCGGGATTACAGGCTGAGCCACCGAGCCCGGCAAGTTTTGTTTTAATGCACTAAATTTTTAGGTTGTATATTTTGCAGCAACATACCACTGATACACTTACTATGGCCTGCAAACTGCTTCAAGATCTGGCTTCCTGCCACCTCCCTTCCTTCTCTCCCTCTCCCTTGAACTCTCTTCCAGTCCATGTCTTACCATTCCTCAAAGAGGCCAAACTCTGCCTGGAACATCTTCCCCCAATGGCCACAAGACTTATTTGTTACAGCTCCAGCCTGGCATTGACTATACACTTCACCAGCCTTTCTCTTCTTCATAGTGCCTATCACCGTCTGACATACAATGCATTGATTTGCTTTGAGGATCTAGTAATTTTTGTATCGGATGCTGGGCATTGTTGAGTGTGTCTCTCATTAGATGAGGAACTCCATGTGAGCAGAGGCCATGTCTGTCTGGTTCACAGCTATGTCCCAGATGCTAAAACCATGCCTAGCCCATAACAAGTGCTCAGTTAATATTTGTAGAAAGAGTGAATATCCACCCAGTGTGTGGAAGCCACACTTGAGGAATGTCAGGGACACACACTCTATCCCCCCACCTCAGGGCTTGTTCCTGCTCTTGGAGCCCATGGAGTGGTGCCTAGGCACTCAGGAGCCATTCCAATCCAGTCCTCGTGCCATAGCCCAAGACCTGCCCTCCCTCCCCTCCTTGTTCCTCCTGTTACCCCACTCCTGCCGCTGACCACACCATTGATATGCCACTGCTCCTGCTCTCAAGGCCACTGACCACCGCTCCACTGAGAAGTGGGTGGGAGACCACCATCTTAGGGGAGCTACAGTAAGTTCACTTGGACCCTGAGATGTTAGAACTTGTAGCTCTTCGTGTGCACAGCCGCGCCTACCCAGCATACAGGTGTGGCCAAACGGTCTGGGTTGGTGATAGTTTCAGTGAACCGTCCCCGGCTGCCACTGGAATGACCTTGCTATCCAACTCACATCGTACTGTGGGGTTTGGCTCATTAGGACTGACTCTGCCTTCTCTCAGGAACATCATGCATTGATTTGCTTTGTGTATCTAGTAATTTTGTATTGGATGCTGGGCATTGTCAAGTGTCTTTCCCATTAGAGAGGGACCTCCATGTGGGCAGAGGCCATGTCTGTCTTGTTAAAGCTATACCCCAGATGCTAAAACCATGCCTGACCTGTAACAAGCACTCAATTAATAGTTGTTGAAAGAATGAATATCCACCCAGTCTTCAGAAGCCCCACTTGAATATTGGAGACCCTAGATCCCTCTACCCCACGGCTATAAGGCTTCCATGGAGTTGCCCTCAGACCACCACAGAAGGCTGGGTATGTCTGAATCCAGGTCACTGGATTCCTGAATCCAGGAATGTTCTTTTAGTCTGCAAGTCAATGTGGAAAAGCAAATAGATACTGGAGTGTAGATGGGATTGTTGGTATCTCACACCCATTGTCAGAGTATCCTGGTCAAGTAATAGCAAAAATTACAGAAACTTAGGAAAATAGTTAGAAAAAAATTCACTTCTGATTCCAACATCTTAATTAAAATGTTTAGGTTAACATTCTGGGCTGGGTATGATGGCTTACACTTGTAATCCCAGCACCGTGAGAAGCCGAGAAAGGAGGATTGCTTGAGGCCAAGGGTTTGAGATCAGCAAGGCCCCATCTCTATAAAAAAAAATCAAAAAATGAGCTGAGCATGGTGGTGTGTGCCTGTAGCTCCAGCTACTTGGGAGGCTGAGGTAGGAGGATTGCCTGAGCCCAGGAGATTGAGGCTATGGTGAGTCATGATTGTGCCACTGCACTCCAGCCTGGGCAACAGAGTGAGAACCCAACTCACAAGTTAAAAAAAAAAAAATTCTGCGGGCGAGACCTCATCTCTACAATAAAT
>NW_007070539.1:0-4260 GCF_000164805.1 Carlito syrichta
CGCTACCACGCCCGGCTCGTTTTTTTTTTATTTATTGTAGAGATGAGGTCTCGCTGCCCAGGCGGGTCTCGAACCTGCGGGCTCAGGCCATCCACTCACCTCAGCCTCCCAAAGGCGCGGGATGACAGGCTGAGCCACCGAGCCCGGCTGGTCTTTACTTTTTATTTGTGTTTTTAGTGGAGACAGGGTCTTGCTATGTTGCCTAGGCTGGCCTCAAATTCCTGCTCTCAAGTGATCCCATAGTGCTGGGATAACATGCATGCAGGCTGCTGTACCTGGCTGAGACCTTGTCTCTAAAGAAAGCCAACTATCCCGTTTTTTTTCAGGCACTATTTTGAAGCGCTGGAAGAAGAATTGGTTTGACCTGTGGTCAGACGGTCACCTCATCTATTATGACGACCAGACCCGGCAGAGTGTTGAAGATAAGGTCCATATGCCAGTGGACTGCATCAATATCCGCGCGGGGCAGGAATGTCGGGGTAAGCCGGCCTCCTAGGCCCGCTTTGGTCATCGTCCTTCCTCGTTCCCGGCGGGAGCTGCGTCCTCCTCCTCACCATTTCACTGGTTCTGCTCTCGTGGACGGCCAGAGGGGTTTTCTCAGGGAGGGGTGCAGGGCAGTCCCAGGCACCCAGGTTATGAGCCAGATAGTTGGGGCAAATCAGTGTCTCATCTGGCTTGGACCCATCGGCCGTGTCCCTTCCTCTCGTGGAGAGGGAGCCAGGTGCTGGAAACCTCAAGAAGAACGGGGCCACCCTAGATGCCAGTTTCTGAGTAAAAAATACCCAGAAACTTTGATGGCAACTCCAGTCAGTTTCTTAGAAACCGGGGTGTGTCATGGTTTCCTGAAGTTAGTCATCCTTTACATTCATTTCAAAGGGATGCGTTTTGTGGAAGTCTTCTGGGCAGCTGGTCTTGCCAGTCAGGCTAGCTGTGTTCTTCCTGACTTCTTGGTCAGGCAGAGTGTTCTTTCTGAGATGTAGCACTTGACGTGTTATCTAGTTCTTTGCTTATCTCAGCTGTTAGGCCTTCCAATATGTCAGCAGAAAACCTGAAAAAAAATCCCTTTATTCTGCTTGTTTTTCATAGATATTCAGCCTCCAGATGGGAAGTCAAAAGACTGTATGCTGCAAATTGTTTGCCGAGATGGGAAAACGATCAGTCTTTGTGCAGAAAGCACAGATGACTGTTTGTAAGTTTGGGTTCCTTATATGCTTAATTTTAGAAGTATGGGTAATTATCAGGAAGGGGACATAATGGAAGCGGAACTTTCCAACAGGCCGCAGAATGTGTGAGAAATGCACGGGGCTTTTCCTGGTCCTCACGTCTACCTTTGCCCGGCTGCAGGTCCCCACCATGGTGACTGTGGCAGAAGTCATCTGTCTCTTTGTGCCCTCTTTTTCACTGTCAGAGTCACACTGGGTAATGAGCAGAGTTGAGTGGTTTCTTAAATCTTGCTCTTCTTACACAGACTGTCTTTGGGAAGCACCCACATCTGTGTCGTGCAGGTGTTTCGTTCTCTAGTTGTTACTTTGCCTGCCATCTCTGAAGTAGGGAATGGGGAAGACCAACCTTATTACTCCTCAGCCTGTTAACTTTGGCCTTGATGTTGGCTCAGAATCTTGAAAACACTGGCTGTGTGGGGAGAAGAGAAGGGTTTTTCTGTTCACTTTGTATCATTTCAGCCGGTGTTGATAGCATCAGCCCCTTGACTCCAGGTGTTCTAGTAGTTGGGAGGCTGGTTATCATAGATTGAGCTGGCCTTGGCTTTCATAGCTGGAGGGCAAATACTCAGAAGAGATTAGTAAGGAGGAACTTGCTGGGGGTTGGAGGGATTGTCAAGAAACTTGACAATCTTTGGAAACTGGTGTGTTTCTGGAAAGCACGACAGAGTTAAGCACTGGTTTCCGCTATGAGTGAATTCACTGCATGTTGGCTTTTTACCCTTTCAAGTGACTGGATGAGTTCATTAAATCTTGCCACCCTGCAGTCTGAAGTGATGCTAACTGAGAGTGTCCGAGAACTTTGGCCCAGGAAAGCCCTCTGCACACATGAGGTCCCTTGGGACCTCAGCAGCGGAGAAAGCTTCTCCTGGGCGTGCCATTCTAGGGCCCTGGACGGCATCAGACGCACTCACAGAAGGTGGAGGGTTCTCTGGCTGGTGCGGTGAGCCCCAGCAGGAGGCATTAAAGCCGTATGCTCAGAAGAGCGTGTGGGACCCAGGCTTCTCACAAAGGACCTACTTAGTCCCAGCAGAGATTTCCTCCGCTTCCAGCCCTGCTCCCGGAGATGACAGAACAGTGACTGAGGGTCACAATTCGCCATCAAACTGTTGTTGGTGGGGAGCAGAGTGGAACTGCCAGTTAGTGCCAGGCTAGGCAGGAAGGGAGTGGAGGAGAAACAGCTCGCACTCCATCAGAGCAAATGGAAGTTTTAGATGCCACTTCCCATGTAAAGCGTGAACAGGAGTCCTGTAAAGAAACAGGGGCAACTGTGCACATAAGCCATAGAGGGAAAGTAAGCCAAGGAACACTCGAGCCTCAGAAAAAGCTTCTAGTCCGGAGGACACTAAACCCAAGGAGCAGAAGCAAGCTTTCAAGGCTGCTTCCCTGGCTGCCGTATTTCGGATGATATCCCCAGCCCCCTGCCCCAGACACACTCACCACCTGTCACTGTTATCTTGCTTGGCATCTCCTTTCACTAGAATAGATGCTGTGCAGGGCAGGGATGCAGGTTTCTTTTGTGCCCTTTTTTTGTTTGTTTTTTGTTTTGAGTTGGAGTCTCACTCGGTCACCCAGATTGGAGTGCAGTGGCCGCTGCCGGCCACCGCAACCTCGCCTGCTGGGCTCCGGAGATCCTTCCACCTCAGCCTTGGGAGTAGCTGGAATTACAGGCACGCGCTACCACGCCCGGCTGATTTTTTGATTTATTGTAGATATGAGGTCTCCCTGCCCAGGCGGGTCTCGAACCTGAGGGCTCAGGCAATCCACTCACCTCAGCCTCCAAAAGGCGCGGGATTACAGGCTGAGCCACCGAGCCCGGCTTCTTTTGTGCCCTTGTATGTCTATATGCTAGAAGGCCTGTCACTGTCAAGTGGTACCGTTCACATTATATAGAACATAAATGGCCTTCCCTGGCACACAGTCACTGGTGTGGAGGAGAGACTGTAGCGACTCTCAGTAACAGCCAGGGACAAAGCTGAAAAGGTTTGGAGAAAAGATCAGAACTGTGTTAGAAGGACTAGAAGAGTTTAGAAAGATTATTGATGTCCGGAAAGTACAGAACCCAAAAAGAGGTATTTAGACATTCAGTGCAAGGCTGAGCACGGTGGTTGAAGCCTGTAATCACAGCACTTTGGGAGGCCGAGGCAAGAGGATGACTTGAACCCCGCGGGCTCGAGACCAGCCGGAACAACTTGGTGCAACCTCATCTCTACAATAAATCAAAAAATTAGCTGGGCGTGGTGATGTGTGCCTCTAGTTCCAGCTACTTGAAAGGCTGAGGCGGAAGGATCGCGGGAGCCCAGCAGGTTGAGGCTGCGGTGGCCGGGAGCGGCCACTGTACTCCAGTCTGGGTGACAGAGTGAGACTTCAACTCAAAAACTAAAAAAGAAAAAGAAAACAAAAAAGAAAAGAAATGCAGTGCAAGAAAACTGTTCTAAATTAACAGAACTGAATGTGTAGACCAAAGGCTGTAGACTCTCTCACTTGAAATGACCACAAAGTCCATGTGAGACAGAGAAATGATCCAACATGATTCCCTTTAGCAAAATTAATGACAGTGGTACACCACATAGAAAATCTTTTGGGGAATTTTGCAAATGTAGCTGCATTCTTTAGAAAGCCAGAACATTTGAAAATAAATGAGCCAATTTTTCAACTCAAGGAGATGGTAAAGTGAGAATAGCATATAAATGGAATTAATAAGATGACAGAAGAGGGACGGCGTCAGTAAGAAAAGTCAGGGGCAAGGGAGGAGGGCACTAGAGACTGCTCTTTTTGCTGTCTGGCTAAAAACCTGTAAGATTTAAGATTCGGTTAACTAGTCTTTGTGAGCATACAGGAGAAAGTTGGTAGATGTATTTGGATCTTTTGCAGGGACATTGGTTTGCACCCACTGAAATTATGTTTATATGCTTTAAGCTAGCGGTTTCATACTGTTTGGAATTTGTCCTATGGGAATGTTTACACAAAGGTGCAAAGGTAGTAAGAATGTTAATGTAATGTTCTTTTTTTTTTTTTTGAGTTGGAGTCTCACTCTGTC
>NW_007070539.1:4280-9372 GCF_000164805.1 Carlito syrichta
TCCGCCTCAGCCTTCCAAGTAGCCGGAATTACAGGCATGCGCTACCACGCCCGGCTGATTTTTTGATTTATTGTTGAGATGAGGTCTCGCTGCCCAGGCGGGTCTCGAACCCACGGGCTCAGGCAATCCACTCACCTCAGCCTCCCAAAGGCGCGAGATTACAGGCTGAGCCACCGAGCCCGGCCTATGTAATGTTCTTTTAATGACAAAAAATTGCTGACAGTCTAAATCTACTCATACTGTGGAACATTACGTAGCTGTCAGAGAAAGTACATGTGTACATGCCATAAACTGACAAAGCCAAGTAGCAATACGTTTCATAATTGCTAAAAAGTAAGTAAGAACTATGACTATAGTATAGGTTATATTGTAGATATTATGCATCTACTATAGATGTATTTCAGAAATATGTATATTCCTAGTGCAAAATCTTTTTTTTTTTTTTTTGAGTTGGAGTCTCACTCTGTCGCCCAGACTGGAGTGTAGTAGCCGCTCCCGGCCACCGCCGCCTCAAGTTGCTGGGCTTCGGCAATCCTTCTGTCTCAGCCTTTTGAGCAGCTGGAATTACAGACATGCGCTACCGCGCCTGGCTGATTTTTTTGATTTATTGTAGAGATAAGGTCTCGCCAAGTTGCCCAGGCGGGTCTCAAACCTGTGGGCTCAGGCAATCCACTCACCTCAGCCTCCCAAAGGCGCGGGATTACAGGCTGAGCCACCGAGCCCAGCTCCTAGTGCATATCTTGAATAAACTGAGGGAGGAGTAGGTTTTAGGGCAGGGCCTGAAGACTTGTTCTTTAGACAAATATGTCTGAATTCTGATGTCAACCCGAGTTTGAGAATCCTGTAAATGTTGCCTGCCTTTCCCTTTTCTTTTCTCCAGAGCCTGGAAATTTACACTCCAGGATTCCAGGACAACAGTAAGTTGCTAGTGGGTGAAACTAGTAATGTGTTCACGGGTCTTATGTGGCAACTGGGTAGTCGGGGGGTGGGAAGGGGGTCGGGAAGATGTGGGGTTTTTGAGTGTCTAGCTGTGAGCGGGCCGGTAGTGCTGGGCAGGGTGCCTCTTGCCTGCAGTGCACAAGCTGACACACATTTGGCAGCAGGAGCCCTCCTCCCACAGTCATGCAGGTTCCAGTATTGTTGCCTAGAAATGTTCATTTTTCTCAGAGGCTGCAGCTCTTTGAATTCTGTGGTTTGCAATTGTGAGAAACCGAACTCACCTGTCCGAAATCAAAGGATGGACACAGAGATGTGGAGTGCAGCAGAAGCGAGACTTGAATGATGGTCTTGCAGTGGTTTCTGGTGGGCAGGCACACTGAAGCCGGTACAGCTAGCTTCTGGGTGCCCTAGAACGCACATCCCTCCCCTGTTTTCCCATAGGCTGGGTATTCCAGATGGTACATCACTTTCCTCAACGTCCCCTACATGGCATACTTCAATTGGGTCACATAATTAGTTCATCTGCATGTCCTATTTGTTGATTGGTTTGTAGAGCTGTCACATAATCTCTTCACTTACATGTCTGGTTTGCTGATTGGTTTATGCGGTCACTGCAAAATCCCTTCACTTACATGTCCTATTTGCTAATTAGTTTACAGGATTTCATTTTGATTGGTTCCCTCCCAAATTTAAACAAAAAAGGAGAAGAAGCAGGAGATGACTCAGCAAGGCATTTAAACATGGCTCAAGGTCCATTTTGAAAATGAATCATTGCATTTCTTGCACAGTGAAGGCTCTATAAGGGCCACAGGTTCTTCTGTGCCCGGGCTCCCAGCCTCATGAAGCAGGTGCTTTTGGGGCTTGCACTAGTTTCTCATCGCGTTTCAGGCCTTGGGGGGTCCCTGAGACGGTGAGCCCTGTTTATGGAGCCTTCTAGTGGCCATCTTGGGTCTGTCAGGAAGCAAGGCTTCCTCTGCTTACTTCTGCTGTCAGAGTTTTCATTCTTCAGATGGGTGTTTATTTTTTCCTTTATTTCTGTAAGGAAAAAAATGGTTAGATCACATTTACAAAATAATTTGTGCATGTAGGAAAAGAAAATAAAAAGGCTTAATAGCCAAACGTCAGTGTTTTCCTATTAACCTGGCAGTTCTTCCTCCTAAGCTGATTCTTGAGCTCCAGCTACTTTTCTTTCATGAAATTCCTTTTCACTTTTATTTTTATTTTTTTGAGTTGGAGTCTCACTCTGTTCTCTGAGCTGGAGTGCAGTGGCATGCTTACGGCCACCTCAGCCTCGACCTGCTGGGCTCAGGTGATCCTTTCACCTCAGCCTTCCAAGTAGCTGGAACTACGGGCATGCACCCCCATGCACAGCTAATTTTTTTACTTATTGGGGAGATGACGTCTCACCCTGTTGCCCAGGCTGATCTTGAGCCTGTGGGCTCAGGCAGTCTCGCCTCAGCCTCCCCAAGTGCTGAGATTACAGGTGTGAGCCACTGCACCTGGCAGATTTTTTTTAATGTGAAAAACAGACTGTAGAAGATACCTCTGACTGCTACATTTCAGGTGGTTGGATTTTTGTTTGGGAACAGGATTGTTGAGCACAGTGTAGCTTTCCTAAAGCGCTCTGGGTGATGGCCCTCCTGGCTATGAGAGTTCTCCTGCTGGAGGTTGAGTGACAGCTCCTGGCTGCTGCATTCAGAGGACACCAGAGGGGGCCTGCGGTTCCGCTCTACCTGGGAGGTTTCCCTCCTCAGCAAGCTGCACGTTTTGTCCTTTAACTTTTATTTGCTAAGTGAAAGGCCCACGTGTGCAGCATCATTGAGCCGGTGGGTACCTGGGCAGCTCCCTCGCCTTCATTCTCTCTCTCCTCGCAGGCGTTCGTGGGCTCTGCAGTCGTGACCGAGGAGACCGCCGTGGTGTCCTCCCCACCTCCGTACTCGGCCTATGCTGCACCAACCCCTGAGGTAGGCGAAGTAGCCTCTGGGCGAGGGAAGCTTGGAGTGTCTCTGCTGCTGTCCTGGTTTTTGTTTTTTTGAACCTTGAGCCAGTTTAGGTTTTCATTCATGTTCCGCACATTTTGTTTTAAAGATAGGCCTAGGGGCTGGGCGCAGTGGCTCACGCCTGTAATCCCAGCCCTTTGGGAGGCTGAGGTGAGAGGATTGCCTGAGCCCACGGGTTTGAGACCCGCCTGGGCAACTTGGCAAGACCTCATCTCTACAATAAAAAAAAAATTAGCCGGGCATGGTGGTGCATGTGTGTAGTTCCAGCTACTTGAAACGCTATGGCAGAAGGATTGCCTGAGCCCATTAGGTCGAGGCTGCAGTGGCCGGGAGTGTGCTACTGCACTCCAGCCTGGGTGACAGAAGGATACTCCAGCTCAGGAAAAACAACTTAAAAATGAGTTATGTTAAGGATAATTGCTTTGGGTAATGAGATTTTGATGATTTGTAGTTTATATATAATGAATTACTAGAATTATTTTTGTAATCAGAACAAATGCTATATTTTGGAGGAAAAAACTGTAACAAAATCATATGTCAAGTTGGGTGCCCCATTGTTAGGGGACTGTGTGTCTCATGGTACTTGCCTCAGTCTCTGTGGAGCACCCTGCTTTCCTTTTTTAACTTAACTTAAAAATGATCACATATGCACAAGTTGGTGGCCCCAGTTGTTAGTGTTCAGTAAAATTAAAAGCAGAAGTTTAGAATTGCTGCAGTGTTTATGTGTAAGCCTGTGTCATTTTATCATGTGCTGATTGCGTAGCTGCCTATCCAGATACAGCGTTCTTTGCACAGTCTCTGTCCCATCGCACCCTTTTGTGGCGTACCTTTCCCTAGCCCCTGTTGCCACAGGCCTCTCCTCTGTCTCCATAACCTTGTCTTTTCCACAGTGTCGTATAAACAGAGTCACACGCATTGCCTGAGTTAGATGTCACTCACTTGGCGTGTGCCCTTCAGGTCCGGGCATGTTGTGTGTGTGTCAGTAGTCCGTCCCTTTTTATTGCCGCGTAGCGTTCCACAGTTTGGCTGCACCGCAGTTGTACTGAGGGACATCTTGGTGGTTTACAGCTTTAGGCTGTTACCAGTTAGCCTATGGTAAACACTCACGTAGAGGTTGTTGTACAGACATGAGGTTTCCTTTCTCTGAGGTGAGTGGAATGATTGGGTAGTTTACGTGGTAAGTCTGTATTTGGTTTTTAACGAAACTGAGGAGCTCCTTTCCCACCAGCAGTGTGTGAGTGCTCCAGTTCCCCCCATCCTCACCTGCGGTTGGTGGTGTCACTATTTTTTATTTGAGCTGTTCTAACAGCTTGTGATCTCAATTTGCATTTCCCTAGTAGCGGGTGATGTTGACCATTTTCTCATGTGCCATTTGCCATCTCTGTGTTCAGTTTAGTGAAATTGAAATGTCTCTTCATGTCTTTTGCTCATTTGCCTAACTGCTATTTTTTAATGTTTAGTTTTGACTTTTTATTTGTATGTTTGAGATATGAATGCTTTGTTGATACAGGCTGAGTGCACCTTAAAATGCTTGGGATGAGAAGTCTTTCAGATTTCGACTTTCTTTGGATTTGGGAATATTTACATGTGCATAGTGAGATGTCTTGGGGATGGGACCTAAGTCTAAACACACAATTTGTTTGTGCTTTATTATACAAAGCCCAAAGGTCATTTTATACAATATTTTTAACAATTTTGAGCATGAAACAAAGCTTGTGTACATTGGATCATCAGAGACAGGCACCACCCTCATGTCAGCATTCAAAAAGTTTCAGATGTGGAAGCATTTCAGATTTTCAGCTTAGGGATACTCAACTTGTATGTGGCCTATAGCTTGTCTATTTATCCTTTAACAAGGTCTTTCACAGAGTTTTAAATTTTGATGTTTTTTTCTTTTCTGGATTGAAGATTTTCTCCCATGTTATCTGAAATTTTTATTGTCAGGTGTTACATTCAAGTCTGTGGTCCATTTTGAGTTAATTTGTTAATAAAATTTGTGTCTGCTTCTGAGTTCTGTTGTATGTGACTGTGTCTGGGTTCTTTGTTCCATTGATCCATCCCTTTATCTTCCTTTCATATCACCCAGTCTTAATTATTGTAGCTATATAATAAGTCTTGAAACTGGCTAGTCTGATTAACACCCCACCCTTTTT
>NW_007070540.1:0-3229 GCF_000164805.1 Carlito syrichta
GGCGGTCCTTCCGCCTCCGCCTTCCGAGTGGCCGGAACTACAGGCGCGCGCTACCACGCCCGGCTAGTTTTTTAAAAACTTATTGTAGAGATGAGGTCTCGCTGCCCAGGCGGGTCTCGAACCCGTGGGCTCAGGCAATCCACGCACCTCAGCCTCCCAAGGCGCGGGATGACCAGCTGAGCCACCGTGCCCGGGTAGAAAGAAAGAACTTAAAGAAAAATCTAAGTAATTCACTCTGCTCTTTGATCTCAGCCCCAGAGTTCTCCTCCCCACTCACCTGCTTCAAGGTTTTGGGGGGACGTTGCTTCCTCCAGGAGGCCCTCCTGGATTCCATCCCCAACTCACACCCCTTGTTCTTCCCACAGACCTTTACAAAAATCGAGGTGGCCAGGTGCGGTGGCTCCCACCTGTCATCCCAGCGCTTTGGGAGGCCGAGGCAGGAGGATGGGCTGAGCCTAGGAGTTCGAGATCAGCCTGGGCCACACAGCAAGATCTCACCTCGACAAAAAGTAAAAAAGTAAATAACCAGCCAGCATGGCGTCGTGTGACTGTGGTCCCAGGTACGCGGCAGGCTGAGCTGGAGGGGCCGCCCGAGCCACCGTGCTTCAGCCTGGGGGGCACAGTGAGATCCCCAACTCAAAAAAGTAATAAAACCAAATAATTGAGGTAGAACTTACATAACGTAAAACCAACCATTTATTCAGCAGCATTTAGCACGTTCACAAGGTTGTGCGGCCGCCACCTCGATCTGTTCCAGAACATTCTCATCAGCCCCTCCCCACCCGACAGCCACGAACCCGCCTCTGTCCCCGGATTTGCCTGTTCTGGACGTTTCTCTCACTGGAGTCACACACACCGTGGCCTTCCGTGTCTGGCTTCCCTCCCTCCTCGTTGTGTGTTCGAGGTCGTCCACGCGGTGGCCGAGTCACATGCCGCTGCAAGGAGGGACCACGCGGTGCCTGCCTACCCGTGGGTCGACGGGCTTCGGGCCGGCTGGCGAGCGTGGCCACTCCGTGCGCACAGGCGTGTGCAGGCGCCTCCACGAGCCTCTGCCTTCTGTTCTCGGTGGGGGGTTCAAGTCCCGGGAGTGGACTGGCCGCCTTGCCGGGTGCCTCTCGTTCAGTGCCCTGAGACCCCCTGGCGCTGTGTCCCTGGCAGTTGTGCCGTTTCCCACCCCCAGCAACGTGGAGGACTGTCGTTTCTGCAGCTCCTCACCAACACCTGCTTCCTCTTCCACCTCCTCCTCGGCATCCTAGTGGGGGCGGGCAGTATCTCCCTGCGGTTCCAATGGCTCTTCCCTAATGACTCAGGAGGTCTCACATCTTCTCCTGTGCCTGTCAGCTGTTCCTGGGTCTTCTTCTTTATTTATTTAGAGAGAGGGGGTCTTGCTATGTTGCCCAGGCTGGACTCCAGCCCCTGACCTCAAGCGATCCTCGACCTTGGCCTCCCAAGTAGCTGGGACTATAGGTGTGTGTTATTCAGTCCTTTCCTCATTTTATTTATTTTTTAAAAAACTTTTTTCTTGAGTCGGGGTCTCAGTTGCTCAGGCTGGAGTGCAATGGCACAGTCACAGCTCACCACAGCCTTGACCTTCTGGACACAAGGGATTCCTCCTGTCACAGCCTCCTGAGTAGCTGGGATTACAGGGTGTGTCACTATGCCCAGCTCACTTTAAAAATTACTGTAGAGATGAGGTCTCACTATGTTGCCCAGGCTGGTCCTGAACTCCTGGGTTCAGTGATCCTTCTGCCTCAGCCTCCCAAAGCACTGGGATTACAGGTGTGAGCCACCATGACCAATCCCACTTTTTTTTTTGAGTTGGGGTCTCACTCTGTTGTCCAGGCTGGAGTGCAGTGGCACGCTCACAGCCACTGCAGCCTCGACCTGCCAGGCTCAGGCGATCTTTCTGCCTGAGCCTTCCAAGTAGCTGGAACCACAGGCACGCACTACCACCCCTGGCTTATGTTTTTATTTATTGTAGAGGTGAGGTCTCACCAAGTTGCTCAAGCCGGTCTCGAACCCTTGGGCTCAGGCAATCCTCTCGCCCCAGCTTCCCAAAGTGCTGAGATTACAGGTTTGAGACACCGGGCCCAGCCCCCCTCTTAAAACAAATCTTGTTTTTTTGTCATTCTGTTGCTTTATTACAGTGAACCCTTCTCCACTATATGACTTGCAGACATTTTCTCCTGTCGGCGGTCTTCCCAGGGTCCGTCTTCTGGAAGCACGGTGGCCCGGTGGTGCAGCCAGTGTGTCTTCCCGAAGTCTGCAGTCCGGCGGCAACCAGGAGGCAGGTGTCTGCCCCAAAGTCTGCCCTGTGTCCTGTGGCTGGGGCCATGCTTCGACCCCGCAGGCCTTGTACAGACTGGCCGTTCCCAGGAGTGCATGTCCCATGTGGCATCCCGCTCTGGGATTCTCCCGGAGTGCGGAAAAGCCAATCTGAGAATGGTTCCCAAGGCGGCACATTTCTGCTAGAACCAGACCACCAGGGTACGCGGCCGTGGCGGCCTCCTGGGAGGCGGCCCTGTGCGAACTCACACGGCCTCGCACCAGCTCTGAGAGGCAGCCCCGTCATCACAGATGAGGACACCGAGGCACAGAGAGCTGTGGTGACTCCCTGGGGCACACAGTTGGCTTGCGCACAGCAGGACTCACACCCAGCGTCCCGGTCCCACCCCTGCTTTGCAGAGACTGTGTTGACGCCGCTGGTGCTCAGGTTCTCGTCTCTCGCCTGAGTTTTGGAGTCAATGGTCTTTTTCAGGTCCCGAAGTCGGGGACCCCCAGGAAGACTTTACTGCCCCGAGCCCTCAGCCTGGGGTGAAGTGGGGAGACGACGGGTGGCCCTGCACCCCCAGGTGGCTGCCTCCTTTGCTGCTTGGTTTGGGGCAAGTCCCCTACCCTCTCTGGGTCTCCTCATCGGTAACAGGAACCTATTCACTCATTCACTCACTCATTCACTTGTTCACCAGGCCTCAACCCAACACAGCTACTCTGTGCCCGCTCTGGAGCCCCAGGGGTGACCCAGGCAAGCCCAGCTGGCCCTTCAGGGCGCCCCGGCTGGGGGAGGCAGAAGCACACTGAACCCCGCGCCCAGTGACGGCTCTGCCAAGCGGCCAGCGGTCGTGAGGGCGCCGCCGGGTCTCGCCACTGCTGCTGCCAGGGTCAGTGCGACGCACGTGGCAAGGCCCGGGCCTGCCCTTTGCGTGGGGGGCTGTCTAGCAGGGGGTGCGCG
>NW_007070541.1:0-3399 GCF_000164805.1 Carlito syrichta
CTTTTTGACTGACTGCGGAGGCGAGTCTGGCCAAGTTGCCCAGGCTGGTCTCGAACCCCTGGGCTCAGGCCGTCATCTCGCCTCGACCTCCCAAAGTGTTGGCACTACAGGCGTGAGCCTCCACACCGGCTCCGTGAAGCGTTCATCAGTAGCACAGGACCTGGCATGTAGAAGTTGGCCATAAATGATTGCTGCTTTTGTTATTTTTCCTGCTAGTAGTTTAAAGCTACCTGGGGGCACAGCGGCCCCTGGGAGTGCAGCTGTAAGCAAACCCACTCCCTTCCCTCCAGGAATCTGTTCTAAGGGAAGAGTTGAGAGTGTTGAACGGAGGCAAGGGGGTGGGAAGGCCAGGGAGGACTTCCCTTAGCACAGGATACTTGGCGTCAAAAGTCAGCCAGGTGGGACAGGAGGCCATGCAGAAGGGGAGGCGGCATCTTTAAGGGGTTTTCTTTGGGCTCCACTTCCCACCCATCTTTAAGAGGGCCATGCCCTAAATAAGGACATGCCCCAAGGCTGGCTTCTCAGCGCACTGCTGCTCTCACTATTTGACCTTCAGTGACTTTCTGTCACTCTTAAGGTCAAATTCCCAAGTCCACATAGCTGTCTAACCTGTCTTAAGCATCAGTCCTACTTTCCTGAGAGGTGTCTTCCCAACCTCAGTGTAGCTTGAAAACTGAGCTTATCTTTCCACCAAAACCACTTCCACGTCTGACCTTTTCTGTTGTCATCGACACTATACTCTTTCCCCAGTTGGACACAGAGATGTCCCCAGGTAGAATGGGCTCCCTGAGAAGTCTCTGGCATGGCAACTTTTCAGGCTGAGACTAGATAAGCACATACCCAGGAGTTTGCAAAAGATATTCCTCCAAAGGGTGGAAGGTGGCCAGAGGACTTCTGGTGTCCTTTCTACCAAAACGCTCTGTCGTTTTATTCTTTCTCCCCCTTGCATTTCTTTAACATTCCCACGGCCACAGGCTTTTACCACAGCCACAAATGTGGTCCACTATGGTTGTGTGCTAACTGGCATTCTCTGGGTTATTTTCACCTCTTCCCTCCCCATCCCTTTGCTGGCCAGTATTCCTTAGAATAAGACTTCTCTGGCATTGGTTACTCTGAAGACCCCCACATCAGCATTACCATCACTTGGGAGCTTGTTAAAACTACCAAGCCCCTTCAGACCTTCTGAATCAAAATCTGCATTTTAACAGGATTCTCAAGTGGCTTGCAAGCACAATAAAGTTTGAGAGACACCGCCTTAGGCCACTGTTGTGTTGGTCACCTTTCTGTTCAAAACCTATGATGGCTTGCTACTGCCTGCTGAAGAAAGTCTATACTCTAGCGTGCATTTAAGGCCAATTCATTGTTCTCACATACATGGAGACCTGTTTCTGTAATTGCCCTCACATGAATTGGAGAGTATATTCAAAGCACTAACACTTCTCCATGTAGTTGGCCAGTGATTCATCATTATTGTGTGCTTACATTATGGCAGGTATTCTAGAAGCTGGGACAAGACAGTCTTCCCATATCCTCAGGGGTATGTTCCAGGACCCCCAGTGATTGGCTGAACCCAGACAGTGTTGAACTCAAGCACTGTGATCCCTCAATAGTTGATCTGATAACCAAGTCAACTACTAAGTGACCAATGGGTGGGTAGCACAGACAGCCTGGACACCCTGCATGAAGGGGTGGAGGGGTGATTCACGTCTCAGATAGAATGGAGCAGGAGGATGTGAGATTTCATCACGCTACTCAATGCACAATCTAAAGCTTACAAACTGTTTATTTCTGGAATTTTCCATTTAATATTTGTTAAACCCAAATTTCAAAATCCGAGAGACCACCAAAGAGCCGGCTCTGATGCAAACACACAAGGGTCTTTATTCAGGCTCGAGTCTGGGCTCACGAACGAAGCCGGCTGTGGCTTCAGGGACGAGAGCCCGGATCCAGCATGGCAAGCAGTCTTTATACATCATTACAGAGGGAGGGGAAAGAACTCTAAACTTGGTTTTACATGATTGGGTAATCTCTCCTAATGGGTACGGGAACACTTGGTATTGGTAGGTGCCTTTCGTGGGCTTCAACCTGACTGCCCGTGATTGACAGAAACCCACCCAACGGGCAGAGTGGAATGTCAGATAAGTTAGGTTCATACCGTCACTGCGTATAAATTAACCTGAGCAAGCAGGCAGATTACTGGCGTCTCCAAGTCTGCTGCCAAGGAATGTCTGAAAGGGGCTTATTGCTTTAACATTTACATCCCGTTGTAAAAGCAGAAGTCAGCGTGGCAATTGGGACTAACAATGCTTAACCCACTACTTAAGACATTATATAATTACACAATCAGTCGCTACCGGCACCCGACATATGCCTAATTCTACGGGGTCTGAGGTAGGATTTAAAGTACTAAGATTTCATAAAGTACAATGAACATGAGGTAGGGATATATAAAATATAGTGAACTAAACACTACTTTTACAACAAGTATGGCTTTTTAAGTTTCTTGGGTCTCTCAATATTTTTAAACCTCAGTTGAAATGAAACCTCAGAAAGTGAAACTGGATAAGGAGAAGCTACTGTAAGCGCTAGATAATCAGCTCATACTTTCCAGCTTGGAATTCCCATTCTCTCCAAGTCCCATATGGCACTCCAGGTTTATCCCAACTCATAGTGATCTTCCATTTTGCTGAACTCTTTAAGAAGTTGCCCATGACTCAATTCCACTTGAGTGTTTCCTTGTCTTGCCACTTATCTTATGTGTCCTGTTTCCAGACTAGTCTGTAAGGTCCTTGCTTTCCAGGAATGTCTTACACCTTTTTGTGTCCCTTAAGCCTAGGCACTAGGGCCCTGTCAGAGGATGCACTCACACATCTGAGGATGATGGAAACTCATGGTTGTCCTGAGTCTTGTCCCCACATCTTAAAAACCCTGGGGTTTTTTTGTTTTCTTTTCCTGTTGTTTTTTTTGGGTTGGAGTCTCACTCTGTTGCCCAGACTGGAGTGCAGTGGCACACTCAAGGCCACCCCAGCGATGACATGCTGGGCTCTGGTGATCCTTCCGTCTCAGCCTTCTAAGTAGCCGGAACTACAGGTGGGTGCTACCACGCCTGACTAATTTTTTTTATTTATTTTAGAAACGAGGTCTCGTCAAGTTGCCCGGGCTGGTCTTGAACCTGTGGGCTCAGGCAGTATACTCGCCTTGGCCTTCCAAAGTGCTGGGATTACAGGCTGAGCCATTGAGCCCAGCCAAACCCTGGGGTTTTTTTTTGTTTTGTTTTTTGGGGGTGGTTTTTTTGAGTTGGAGTCTCACTCTGTCGCCCAGACTGGACTACAGTGGCCACTCCTGGCCAACCGCAGCCTCGACCTGCTGGGCTCCGGCAATCCTTCCACCTCAGCCTTC
>NW_007070541.1:3450-21378 GCF_000164805.1 Carlito syrichta
GCGAGACCTCATCTCTATAATAAATCAAAAATTAACCGGGCGTGGTAGCGCGCACCTGTAGTTCCAGCTACTTGGAAAGCTGAGGCGGAAGGATCGCCGAAGCCCAGTAGGTCGAGGCTGCCGTGGCCAGGAGCTTGCCACTGCACTCCAGTCTGGGCAACAGAGTGAGACTCCAACTTGGGGAAAAAAAGAAAAAGAAAAAAAAAAAGATTAGCTAGCCATCTTTTTCCAGTCTAAGAATACAAATGACTTCATAAAAGTTCTAATTTCAGTCCATCACCTGACATCAGTACTTGTGCTTACCTGCCCTTCGTGATGACATGGAGCAGACCACCCTATCTCCTTAACCACCTGCCCCCATCAAAGGGAAAGTTTAAAAGGATTCAACCTGAAGCAGCCATTTGCCATTGCTTTACTAAACTCTGGTGTGGCCATGTGCTCTTTGAGCTATGACCACCACCATGTTTCCTAAGCTTTGGCCTCTTCTGCCCTGGGGAGGTGAATCTCCTCTCTCTCTCTCTCTCTCTCTCTCTCTCTCTCTCTCTCTCTAATTTACTTTCTAAATAAACTATATTTTTAAATCTAAAAAAAGTTATATAATTTCTCAGTGCCCTTAATGTAAGTAAATATCACATTGATACTTAGACTGTTTGTGAAAAGTATATTGGATTTTGAGTTTAGTCATGCTAGTCAAGACTAAAGCCTCATCCACATTATTTTTTAGGATTTCAGTCATGGTCTTGAACAGCAATAGAATCTTGAATAAATAACCATTTAAGTCTGCTTCTAAATAATAAAGATATATATCTGTCCACTAGTAATATGGCTTTGCTAATGTATATGTGCTATTAATATTCTTGGTAAATGTGGATATATCTTGTGAGTGATATACATCTGTCCTCTCCTTCCACTTTGAATTTAATTTTGAGGAAATTTGAAGGCAGCATTTTAGTGTCATACAAAGGCAGTGATTCTGATGTCATACAAAGTTCAATTGTACACAATTCAATCTGAAACTAAAAGTCTTCTAGGATTTATGTAATGTTTACCCCTAATCACTAGGTGGAGCTCTTCTAAACCGTCTAAGATGAATATCTTTTTTATTAATTGACAAAATTTAAAGAAAATACCTGCATGCAGTTATTAAAATAATGGTAGTAATGGTGGAATAAGGGACTTATAATGAAAAGCAACCATCTCTCGGCTCTCCCTCTCCCATCCCTGTGTCTGCTCTGGTTTTAGTTCTCAGTGATGGACTTCTGTAATTTTAAACACGTTTAGACTTTTCACTCTGACAGGAGACAGAAATGACTAGGGAAGCTTATCCTTATCTTCCCAGAGGGTAATGGTAATGCCAGATCTCACATGGCCTTCACCTTGCCCCCTCCCAATTTAATGGAGGAGTTCTATCTTTAGTTCTTCTACTGGTTACCTTTTTTGCCTTTGTAACCTTAAATATTATACATAAGTCTCCATTATCCTGTGAACTTTCAGCATGATCTTTACCCTGTTGGGAAGATAGGGATTTTAGCTTGCCAGTCATTCCTGCCTCTTCGCTTTCCATCTCCCATCTTTCAGCCAAACCTTTACCTTCATATTATCAGATTTGCTCCGAATAATTAGTATGCTTTGTCTACAGTCCTAACCCTTGAACACTAATAACAAGCCGTTATCGTTGTAGTCACCAACAAGGCGTTATGCTTCACTATAGTTCCAGTGTCTTAACTGCCTTTTCGTTCAAGGTCAAGTGGATTTTTCTTTCTCACTTTAATTGCCAAACTTCTCAAAGTTATGCCACGTTTGTTTCAAATTCAGACTTTGACTTTTTCTTTTTTTTTGAGTCCGAGTCTCACTCTGTCGCCCAGGCCACTGCAGCCTCGATCTGCTGGGCTCCGGCGATCCTTCCGCCTCAGCCTTCCAAGTAGCTGGAATTACAGGCATGCGCTACCATGACCGGCTAATTTTTTGATTTGTTGTAGAGATGAGGTCTCACCAAGTTGCCCAGGCGGGTCATGAACCCGTGGGCTCAGGCAATCCGCTCACCTCAGCCTCCCAAGGTGCGGGATTACAGGCTGAGCCACCGAGCCCAGCTTTTTTTTTTTTTTTTTTTGAGTTGGAGTCTCCATCGCCCAGGCCGGAGTGCAGTGGCACGCACTCTCACGGCCATCCCAGGATCAACCGGGGTTCCAGCAATCCTTCCACCTCAACTTTCCGAGCCAGAACTACAGACGTGTGCTACCATGCCCGGGTATTTTTATTTTATTGTAGAGATGAGGTCTTACCAAGTTGCCCAGGCTGGTCTCAAACCTGCAGGCTGAGGCAGTCACTCGCCTCGGCCTCCCAAAGTGCTGGGATTACAGGTTGAGCCACCGAGCCTGTCCTAGAATCTTTGACTTTTTAAATACAGTTTTTAATTTTTGTTGGAGTTTTTGGTTGCCTTTCTGTTTTCTTTTTTGGAAAAGAAACAGTCCACGTTCTACCCTCTCCCTGATATTTTTCACCTTTTATATTACTTCTGTATATTTTATGAAAGCATCTTATTTTCTTTAGCTCACCAATTTCATGTTCTAATTTTGACAAATTCCTTTCTTGATCTGCTTCATAATCATCATGCAATTTCAGAGGACATACTGTCTTTTGTATGTCATATCCTCCTTTTTAGATCTTAGCCTCATTTTTCTGGAGTACATTCTCAAGTAGTTTCACTTAAAAACATACACGGGAAGTAATTTTTGTTTTACTTTTTTCATGTCAGAAATCATTTTGTTCTTAACACTTTATTGGTACTTCATTTAAGCATAAAACTCTAGATTCAAAATAAGTTTTTTGTCAGAATCTTGAATGGCTTGTTACTCCACAAATGGTGTGTCACCAGCACACCTAATCTTGAGAAGTGCTACTTTCAGTTTTTCCTTCAAGAAGGAATCCTTCCGAATGTCCATCTAAATTAGGTGACTTTGCCCATTGAGATTATTTAACATAAATTTTAATAGGTCTGTACAGATCAATTAAGAATTTCCAAAGAGATAAACTGTGTAGGCATTCAGCTGGCTATATGCTTTCCCAGGAAAGAACTGAAAAATAGGCATTCTCATCTCGTAATAAAGAAACTGAGACCGGGCACACCACACCTGGCTGAGACCCTGTATCTATAAAAAAAAAAAAAGGCAAATGAATCTTGGTTGGACGTGGTGGCTCATACTTATAATCCCAGCACTTTGGAAGGCCAAGGCAGAAGGATTGCTTGAGCACAGGAATTCAAGAACAACCTGGGCAACTTAGTGAGACTTTGTCTCTACAAAAAAATTAAACAGTTAACCAGGCATGGGGGCACATGCCTGTAATCCCAGCTACTTGGGAGGCTGAGGCAGGAGGATTACTTGAGCCCAGGATGTCGAGGCTGTGGTGAGCCATGATCATACCACTGTACTACAACCTGGGTAACAGAAGGATGTGGCCCTGACTCAAAAAAGAGAGGCTGGGAGCCGTGGCTCAGCGTGTAATCCCAGCACTTTGGGAAACCGAGATGAGAGGATTGCCTGAGCCTAGGGGTTAGAGACCAGCCTGGGCAACTTGGTGAGACCTCGTCTCTACAATAAATCACAAAAACTAGCCAGGTGTGGTGGCATGCATCTGTAGTTCCAGCTACTTGGAAGCCTGTGGCGGAAGGATCGCCTAAACCCAGCAGGTCGAGGCTGTGGTGGCCATGAGCGTGCCACTGCACTCCAGTCGGGGCGACAAGAGTGAGACTCCAACTTAAACAAGAGATAAAAATAAATAAATAATAAAAAAAGAGATGGTTGAGGTGGAAGGATTGCCTGAGCCCAGCAAGTCAAGACGGCGGCGGCCATGAGCTTGCTGCTGAATTCAGCCTGGGCAACAGAGTGAGACTCTGACTCAGAAGAAAAAAACAAAGGGAAAATTAAAAAAAGAGAGAGAGAAAGGACTCTGTGGCTCCTAAGCACTTGAAATGTTGATCATATGACTGAAGAACTGAAATTTTAATTTTATTTATTAGTAATTTAAACATAAATTTAAATAACTGCGTTTGGCTACTGGTTGCCATAACAGTGACACTAAAAAATATCCTTGTAATCAAATTTCTAGATATACTTTCCCTAGAGCAGATTCTTAAAAGTGGAAAAACAGCAAGGTATATGCATATTCTTAAGATTCTTACTATGTATTTAACTTGAGATTTTTAATGAGATATACACTTGAGGAACTGCCCCAAAACCCAGTCAGAAGAGCAGAGAGAAAATGGAGGAGACAAAATTATGAAAGAAATCAGATAATATTTTCCAAAATCAGAGGACCCAACTCTCCATATTAGAAAAGGCAACTAAGTGCGGTTAGCCTAGAAAGCCTCTAGTCCAGACAGCAGCGAGACACAGGTGGCCTGAGAGGACAGTCTTCAGGAGAAAGCTGGATTGGGGGGGTTTGAGAGTATGGAAAAACACATGGGCAAGGCAAATAGCAGAGATGCTGGCTGTATGCTTTCCCAGGGAAGAACTGAAAAACAGGCATTCTCATCTTCTAATAGAGAAACCCACATAGGTAATAACCTGCAAAGCTAATAACAGCTATATGGGAAACCACGCAAGTGAACAAATGAGGCGATTGTTAACTAGAAAAAAGGGGATGTACAAGAAAGGGGATGTGGTCGCCTCTGTTTTCCTCAGCTATGAACAATAGAAATGTAATTGTGGACTACTGATTTAACCAAAAATTTGCACTATGTTGGGAGAATGGGGCAGGACATGGAGTGGAAGGAGGTGCTGTAGGAAAGCGTCCCACCATCTGCCCTGGTAGGAAGTTAATAGGTAAAGGCCTACCTAAAAGCAAGTTCTAGTCACTTAAACATTGTTTAAGAATAATAAGCCAGGCACGGTGGCTCATGCCTGTAATCCCAGCACTTGGGAGGCAGAGGCGAGAGGATTGCCTGAGTCCAGGGGTTCAAGACTAGCCTGGACAGCATGACGAGACCTCGTCTCTACAATAAATCAAAAAGTGAGCTAGGTGTGGTACACACGCCAGTGATGCCAGCTACTCGAAGGCTGAGGCAGAAGGATTGCCTGAGCACAGTGGGTCAAGACTGCGGTGGCCGTGAGTGTACCACTGCCCTTCAGCCTGGACAAGAGAGTGGGACTCCGACTCAAAAAAAAAAAAAAAAGAATAATCAAAAAGCAGAATAAACATCCAAAAGAATAGAAGGCAATTGCTTCTATGAAAGGGCCAGTGGAGGACTGAGTTAAGAGAAATTTAGGAATTCACTTAAAGAAACGCATATAATAACAAATCTCTCTTTTGTTTTTTTTGAGTTGCAGTCTCACTCTGTCGCCCAGACTAGAGTGTAGTGGCTGCTCCCAGCCACCGCAGCCTCGAACTGCTGGGCTCCGGCGATCCTTCCGCCTCAGCCTTCCAAGTAGCCGGAATTACAGGCATGCACTACCACGCCCGGCTGATTTTTTGATTTATTGTAGAGATGAGGTCTCGCTGCCCAGGCGGGTCTCGAACCCGCGGGCTCAGGCCATCCACTCACCTCAGCCTCCCAAAGGCACGGGATGACAGGCTGAGCCACCGAGCCCGGCTAACCTCTCTCTTTTAATAGAAATTATAGGATTTCAGAATGTACTTGCCAGGTTTATCATCACTGAAAGCTTCTCTAAACAGGTTTTGGAAATCTAGCAATGCATAGGTGTAGCAGAGTGCTTGGTATGGTAGACTCATAGTAAGTTTGTGTTCATCAGAAGGTGTTTCTACAGAAGGAGATTTTGCTAACTCAGCCTGTTTCTGTTTTCTTTTTAGGTTTAAGTTTTTGAAATTGAAGTAGGTCTGCACAATAGGAACTCATGTCTTTTCTTGTAAGTAAACCAGAGCGAATTAGGGTGAGTGTTTTTCCATTTTTCTGGCTTTACTGTTTTTTTCTGAAAAGTGTGCTTTGGCAGGTACTGTCAGTGACTTTTTAGGTGATGCTCAGAATCACACAGAAGTGTGAGATACAGGAAGTGGGGCCCATGTTGCAGCCTCTGCTTCTGAGAAAAGAGGCGGGCCAGAGATGCAGAATTTACCACCAGCCGTCCGATAGAGAAGCAGCAAGATGGCAGCTGTGTTATGAATGTCACACAACATTAAATGAGCTCCTGCTCTTCTCGTTTGTAGATATGCCTCTGCTTGTGATCTCTCCATGGGTTTGTGTGTTTTCAAAATCAGTATCAAGTTGTAATTACTGGAGCACTTTTTTCTAAGTATGATTATTCATTTTAGTTGAAGACTTTTTTGAACACGAAAGATTTAATTGCACCTCAAAGCTTCATTAACTGAAATGACCTCAAGAATAAATCCTAGATTTAGCCTTCTTATAAGCTTCCATGATTTCATAAAAGAGTATCTTATTTTATTATCAAGTACTTATTTCTAAATACAGTAGTAACTATTTTAAAATTTTGTAACAGTATGTAAGTGCTGTGAGACATTATGAGTATGCGACTGTCTTTAAATATTAAATATAAGCCGGGCTTGGTGGCTCAGCCTATAATCCCGCGCTTTGGGAGGCCGAGGTGAGTGGATTGTCTGAGCCCGTGGGTTCAAGATCCGCCTGGGCAACTTGGTGAGACCTCATCTCTACAATAAATCAAAAAAATTAGCCGGGCGTGGTAGTGCGTGCCTGTAGTTCCAGCTACTCGGAAGGCTGAGGCGGAAGGATCGCCGGAGCCCAGCAGGTCGAGGCTGGGGTAGCTGTGATCAAGCCACTGCACTCCAGCCTGGGCAGCAGAGTGAGACCCTGACTCAAAAAGAAAAGAAAGAAACGTATCCCAATGTACTGCATGATTCTATTTTCATGGTTGTGTTTTTGTCTGTCTAAAGGTTGAGAGCTAATTTATTGTGGCTTGGACGAAATACTAATTCTCTTTGGGGTTTTCCTCTTTAGCGGTGGGTCTCGGAAAAGTTCATTGTTGAGGGCTTAAGAGATTTGGAACTATTTGGAGGTAAGTACAGTATGGCATTTAGCCATTGCTTTAGGATTTAAATGTTGCTACTTTTTTGTTGACTAAACCAGTGTATAGAAATTAGCAATTCTAAGGGCAGATGTAAACTATAGTTGTTGGATTTATTTGGTTCCCTTTTGAGTTCATAGTTTCCCAAAGATTTGAGGACTAGCCTGGCCTGTCTTGATTGTTAGAAGGCCAGTATTTACTTAAAGGCATATATGAATTCTTTTGTTCTGTTGAAATACATATTTTTAAAGGAAAAAAGCACTAGGTGTTTAAAAGTCACTAGCCTTGAGGATTTTTAAAGATAAAGTAATATTTGGGACAAAAGCATCAGTGATATAAAAGTTCTGGTTTTACTGATCAGTCTATTTGGCTCATTTTTTTCTTGGTAGAAATAATGAGACAAGAAAACTAAGGAAAAATCTGTCAGGGCAAAAATATTGACTTCCTCTTATAAAATCTAAATGTTGGCTTCAGAAGTAAACTTTGAAGTTTACTAGGCCCAAGCGTTCCTCTTTGGCCATTTTCAAAGTGAGCATTGTTGGAAACTGTGAACTTCATTTAGAGCAAAAAAAAAAAAATGTTTTCAACAAAAATGATAGTACTGGAGCTCCATTCTTCCTGAATCGCAAGACATTCTTTTAGGATCCTATAGCTTAAGAAACAGGTTATCAGATTGAGTGCATTGGTTGACTGGCCCACAATACCCCAAGTAGGTTTAAGTAACTGAAAACTCAAATTCGTTAGTTACTAGGTGGCAACTATTAATTTTTTTCCGCAGTGAATCTCAAATAACTTCTGGAGTTGCATTATTTGTGAACTTTATCAAAGCATGATGTTTTAGACAAATGGGAGTTTAGAAAAATGGTGAGTTCTATTTATTTTAGTTATAAAGAATAAAAATTACTTACACAGTAAAGGAAAGTTTTATGGGGCCAGGTGCAGTAGTTCATGCCTGTAATCCCAGTACTACTATGGGAGGCTGAGGCAGGAGGATCACTTGAAGCCTGGAATTCAAGACTAGTCTGGGTAATATAATATGACCCATCTCTACAGAAAATTAAAAAATTATCCAGGCATGGGTGGTGCACACCTGTAGTCCCAGCTACTAGGGAGGCTGAGGTGGAAGGGTCATTTGAGTCCATGATCATGAACTGTGATCACGTCACTGCACTCCAGTCTGGGCAACAGAGCAAGACCCTGTCCCTAAAAAAAAAGAATGGCTAAATTAGGCTAAACCATGTTCTGGTCCTGTTCTCATTACCTTCTCATCATTAATGGGAACAAAATGGTTTAAAAGTAAATACTGAGTCAGGTGTGGTAGTGGGCTACTGTAGTCCAGCTACTGGGGAGGCTGAAGCAGGAAAATCACTTGAGTGTAGCCTGGGCAAGATAGTGAGACCTTGTCTCTTACAAAAAGTTAACATTACTGGCATCAATGGACATTTATTTGGAAGTCCAGTTTACAATAAATTAGTTGCAAATACTCCAGTATATGTAAATGGAATTGATTTGGGCTCTGGTTTCAGGCTCCCTGGCTGTCTTTTGACAGCGCTCTGATCTGAAGGGGCTGGAGGCTGGAGAGATTATTCTGTCTCTCGTTACAGCTTGATGAAGTTCGTATTGCCGAGTTTTATACAGCTTGAAATTTGCCTTCTACTCTGGAAGACTGGGTTAGATTTCCTTTAATTCATTCAGCTGGCTGCTTTCCTTTGAAGGACTGTCTTAAGCAACTGCTCTTGGCATTTGATAAATTGAGTCTAATCTCCTCTAGCAGTGCAGTTGGATGCTCTCATGTGTCTTAGGAGGAAGCATTTTCCTTGATGACTAGACTCACTCTTCGGATTTTATGTAGCTTAAGATACTGAGAAATGTATAAGTTAAGATAGTTAGAAGGCCGGGTTTGGTGGCTCAGCCTGTAATCCCAGCGCTTTGGGAGGCCGAGGCGAGTGGATTGCCTGAGCCTGTGGGTTTGAGACCAGCCCAGGCAACTTGGCGAGACCTCGTCTCTACAATAAATCAAAAATTAGCCGGGTGGGGTAGTGCACGCCTATAGTTCTGGCTACTTGGAAGTCTGAGACGGAAGGATCACCGGAGCCCAGTAAGTCGACGCTGGGGTGGCCATGAGTGTGCCACTGCACTCCAGCCTGGGTAGCAGAGAGAGACTCAAACTCAAAAAAACCTGTTTTTAGTCCTGTACTCACTGTGAAATGGCCAACGATCTCTATAACCTCATAGTGAATTGTTTGTTTACAAAGTATAAGACTCAGAAACCAGCCTATTCAAAACAACATTGTGTACTGATGGCAAGGAAAGGTACGATCAGAGCTGTAGCAGTGGAATTACAGCCAGTAAAGAATTCCCATAGAGCAGTAACCCCACCCAGTGTTGAAGAACCATTGGTCTGTGTTGAAAGCCTTGTCTGTGCAGCATTTTTACTGTGGATCTGTGGGTGGGGGTGTGTGTGTATGTTTATATGTAGCCCTGCAGGCGCTTTTACGGTAATGACTCTCAAGTGGTTACTGTTAATAAATGTGGTTCCAAGTGCAATAATTGCTGTTCTAAATGTGGATGTGTATTCTTCTAAAAAACAAAATGCCAACAATCAATTTCTCTACTCCAGAGCAGCCTCCGGGTGACACTCGGAGAAAAGTAAGTGACTTCCTAGGCCCTAGACTGTGGCTGTTGCATGGAGATGCCTTCTTGTGGAATTTTGTGTGTTTCGTTGCCTTGTCACTTTCTGTTTCTGCTTGCCTGTCATTGGGCTTTTTTCATCATGTAACTTCTTTTTACTTGTGGAGATTCAGGTTTCACCCTGGAAAGATTTTGATGTGTAATTTGAAAACCGAAAAAAGTCTCAAGAACTTTTCATCTCTTCTGGGGACTAGGGTCTCCTCCCCTTCAAATCCTGCCAGTCACCCACTGTCCTATCCCTGAAAAAAGTTCCAACCACCTGAAATGTGGTTATCTTTTAGTGGCTGCTGGTATTAAATTTTCCATACTTAGTCTAGTAATAGTACTTCAGTCCACAGGGATAATATAAGAGAGGGGACCCCCCTTCCCAAAAAAGGGAATTATCTTTTGGAAGACGGGCCCAGTGTTGCACAGGCTTCTCCCACTAGATGAGTGTTCTAGGGACCCACTGGCATCAGTGTACCAGCTAGCGTTGTTGTGAGAGGATGCGTTCAGCTTCAGTGAATGTTTCTTTTTTTGGAGATTCTTTCAACGCGTTTGCCTATTTTGTGATGGGCAATTTACAAGCGCCTGTTCCAGTGCTGAGTGTTGGCAGTTTTTGACCAAAAACAGCATGACCCCTGTGCCCCACCCTCCCTGAACAGATGCGTGAATGCCCCGTCTCACCCTGAGTGACTTTTTTGTTTCTCCGATGAAAAAGTCCTCAGAGGGAAATGTTTTGCCCACATGAAAGAGGTGAAACAAAAAAGCAGCAGAAGCACAAAAAGCCATCAAAATCAATGAGTTCAAAAACTGTGTTGGGCCAGGCTTGGTGGCTCAACCTGTAATCCCAGCATTTTGGGAGGCCCAGGCGAGTGGATTGCCTGAGCCCGCAGGTTCGAGATCAGCCTGGGCAACTTGGCGAGACTTCATCTCTACAATAAAAAAATAAAAAAATCAGCCGGGCATGGTAGCGTGCGCCTGTAGTTCCAGCTACTTGGAAGGCTGAGGTGGAAGGATTGCCAGAGCCCAGCAGGGCGACGCTGGGGTGGCCATGAGTGTGCCACTGCAATTCAGCCTGGATGATGGAGTGAGACTCCAACTCAAAAGAAAAAGAAAAAAAACTGAGCAATGGGAATACGACTTGATAGGTATATTGCATCAGAGAGTACTTTGAGGGTAACTGAAGTTTAAGCACGTAAGAATAAATACACAAGCCAGGCTTGGTGGCTCAGCCTGTAATCTCGCGCCTTGGGAGGCCGAGGTGAGTGAATTGCCTGAGTCCACGGGTTCGAGACCCGCCTGGGCAACTTGGTGAGACCTCATTTCTACAGTAAATCAAAAACTTAGCTGGGTGTGGTAGTGCGTGCCTGTAGTTCCAGCCACTTGGAAGGCTGAGGCAGAAGGATTGTTGGAGCCCAGCGGCTCGAGGCTGCGGTGGCTGGGAGCGGCTACTGTACTCCAGTCTGGGCGACAGAGTCAGACTCCGACTCAAAAAAAAAAAAAAAAAAGAATAAATACACAATTTTTTTTTAAAAGCAGTATTTATTGAGAGGACAGAAAAGCTCCCACAGTGGGAGGGGACCTGAAGGGGTTACCCAATACCCAATTTTTAATAAATGTGGGTGTTTTTGGTCCCCCCCATAGATCTCTGTCTAGATAAGAAGGCAAAACCTCAAATTCCCTGCTTTAAAAACAAACCAAAATTTAAAAGTTCAGAACAGAACACTGACTTTTTTCATTGGCAAAAGCTGCAGGGTTCTTGCCCACTTCCTCTCTTCTAGTTTATCTTGCCTAAATAAATAGCACCAGATGCACACAATGTACCCAGCGATTTTGAAAAATATGAATCGTGTCTTATGAGGAGAGACGATAACCTTTTGACTCTGTTGAGATTATAGACATTTGCACCTTTTGAGGTCAGCTCCAAGGTTGAGTGAAGGATGATGATGTTGACTAGAAATTTCTTTGACTATGCTCATGTAGTCTGCTAATCAGGAGCACCTCCTTATCAGGTCTACATATTGTCTAATCAGGAGACCCAAAAAGTTCCCTAGGATCAGTTAGGTATTTTTAGAATACAGTGCCAACTATATATCATTTTTATATTTCTACAGCTGCTGATGATATATCAAAAATTATCCTGTGTGAAACCAATGAAAAGTTGAATGTACTTGGTAGCATTTCATAAGTATTGTCTGTGTGTGCTTTATTGTATTTTGTTTTAAACTCTTTAAGCAAAGTTATCATCTTATGGTCATTGCTGGATATCAGCAGTTTATACGTTTCTTCAAATAAATAAAATGCTTTTCACGGTGGGGAAATGAAGAAGAGACTTTGACAGAATTAGTTCCGTTCTTTGAGCAATTTGAAATTATACATTAATCAAACTATGCCATGCTGAGTTTAAAATGAATTAGCTAAATATGTCGATTCTTTTCATCTGAATTTAGACCTGTCTTAAGTCTAAAACAATATAACAAACTAACCTGCCTTTCTTACAGCAGTGTCAGACCAGACCTCTTCCTTTCAAAATATTGCATTTGTTTCCTGGTTTATTTGTTTTTCTAAATAAAGGTCAGTGTCTCTCTCAGTTCATACCTATCCAACATCCACAAAGTAGATGGCCTCTATTTTAGGGCCATTTGCAGTGAGTTAGGGCCAGAGTTATTGTCACTCGACTTCATTTCATGCAATTCTGGATTACCCCAAAGTCTTATTCACAAGTGCCTAAAGATTCTTATTTTCTAAACTAATACTTGCAAGTTAGTTTTAGTAATTTTCTGCAGAAATAATTTGGATACTAACTAGCACATCCATAGTTTAATGAATCATTCCCTACCTTGGCTCAACAAGGATGGATCTTAGTATACAGACTAGTATAGCGTCTTGTATAAAACGCTGCAGATTATATGTACTCCTGGCAAGGAAGAGGGACATAAGTAACAGCAACAAAAGCATATCTATCTGGAGTTTTTCCAAAGGAAGTTATTTAAAGTGCAAGTAAGAGGCCAGGCTCGGTGGCTCACACCTATAATCCCAGCACTTTGGGAGGCTTAAGTGAGGGGATTGCCTGAGTCCACGGGCTCAAGACCAACAGGGGCAACTTGGCAAGACCTCATCTCTACAATAAATCAAAAAATTAGCCGGGCGTGATGGCATGCACCTCTAGTTCCAGCTACTTGGAAGTCTGAGGCGGATGGATTGCCTGATCCCAGCAGGTCAAGGCTGAGGTTAGCTATGAGTGTGCTACCGCATCCCAGCCTGAGTGACAGAGTAAGACTCCAACTCAAAAAAAAAAAAAAAAATAAGAAAGACATTCACCTCAGGACTCAGTGGTCCTTCAGTGTCTTTCTCAAATTAGAAAAACCCTCCAGGCATAGGGGCTCACACCTGTCATCTCTGCACTTTGGGAAGCGGAGGCGAGAGGGTTGCCTGAGCTCAGGGGTTCAAGACCAGCCTGGGCCACATGGTGAGACCTTGACTCTACAGTAAATAAAAAAATGAGCCAAGCATGGTGGCACATGCCTGTGGTTCTAGCTACTTGGAATCCTGAAGCAGAAGGATCGCCTGAGCCCAGCAGGTCAAGGCTGCGGTGACTGGGAGCATCCACTGCACTCCAACCTGGGTGACAGAGTTAGACTCCAACTCAAGAAATCCCAAAAAACTTTAAGGAGTTTGCGCGGACATCAGAGGAGAGAAGACCTTCAAATACAAAGAAGGTGCTTCTCATTGAAGCCACACTGTTACCTGCTAAAATGCAGGACTTTCTCACACATAGGAATGAGATTCTGATCCACAGAGTGCCCTAGTCATAGGGAAGTCTCACGAGTGTGTGGCGTAAGGCTGGCATTCTCAGAATTGGTTATCCTGCTGAACCCGTCTCCCGAGGAACTGGCTGATGCTGAGCCCAGTAGGTCAAGGCTGGGTGGCCATGAGCTGCCACTGCACTCCAGCCTGGGCGGCAGGAGACCCCAACTCAAAAAAAAAAAAAAAAAAAAGAGAGATGCAATCTGGTTGTTGGTAGGGCTTGATTTAGTGTGACAAGGGTGCTGTTTTTCTCAGGGTGAGTGTAAGGGAGACAAGCTCCTCTTGGCTTCTTTCCTCACGGGCAGCGTCAGCTGTTTTGTTGTTGTTTGTATTGTTTTAAATTTTTTTTTTTTTTAATGTATTTTTGAGGCAGAGTCTCACTCTGTCGTCCAGGCTGGAGTGCAGAGGCCACTGCAGCCTCAACCTGCTGGGCTCAGGTGATCCTTCTGCCTCAGCCTTCCAGGTAGTTGGAAATAAGGGCATGAGCCAGCATGCTCGATGAATTTTTTGACTTATTGTAGAGACAAGGTCTCGCCAAGTTGCCCGGGCTGGTCTTGATCCCCTGGGCTCAGGCAGTCCTCTCTCCTCTGCCTCTCAATGTGCTGGGATGACAGGCATGAACCACCACGCCCTGCCAGGTCAGCTCTTTTGAGATCAGATGCCCTGGAAACATCAACAGCAAGGTGGTGTATTGCTTTCACTGGCTTGGGCTTGGTTCCTGTCTGTGCCGTGTACTCACATTTTGACCTCTGGCAAGGCAATTAATCTCCCTGGCCTTCATTTTTGTTACTGAAAACTGGAGGTGTTGTCTGGCCTGTGAACCACACAGCTGGGGGCAGGTCCCCTGCGGTGTGGAAGGGCTCTGGGAAGGGCGAGCGAAGAGAGTGCTGTTTTCATGGGTTCCTCTGCAGAGCCGCTTCCTGGCCCTGGCTCATTTCTCTGGCTGGTGCTGAGCCAGGCCCAGAGAGCCTCTTCCGCGAGGAGCCAGGCCCAGGAGCCTGTGAAACGCGAGCGAGCTGGCCTGAGGGTTCCGTTTCAGTCAGACACACATCCACAGAGAGGAAAATATAGCCCCTAAATCATGCAGATAAGCGTAGGACTAGGAGGAGGAGACAGGCCCCTCAAGCTGCCAGAAAAGCCGTTGGTCTGCCCTGTGTTTAGCTTTCAACATCCAGATGTTGCTGGACACTTTTCTTGGAGACCTCAAGGGTCAGAGATGTGACCCTCGCATCCTAAATGGCTGAGCTCTAGCTCCCTTCGTGGGCACAAGTGAACAGGGACGAATGAGGGAGCAGGCCATCTCTGCTACCTGAAGTTGCCTGAGACCTGACAGCTGTGTCTCTGGCAACAGCCCAGAGCATCATTTGGTAGTGTCAGGCCATGACTGACCTGGGCTCTTGGTTCACTCAACCTGGGACTACCTCTGGCTGCATTTTCCCTAGAGAAAGACTCAGTGGTTGGCCTTTTGGGGTCTCGCAGTTTACACCTTAAAAATAGCACAGCCGACAGAGTGAGACTCCAACTAAAAAATAATAAAATAGCACAGCACACCGGAATGCCGAGCAGGAGATTCAGGAGCAGCTGCCTCTCCATCTCCTTCCCCCCCCTTTTTTTTGAGTTGGAGTCTCCCCCCGTCGCCCAGGCTGTAGTGCAGTGGCTGGCTCATGGTTACCCCAGCCTCAATCTGCTAGGCCCAGGCAATCCTCTTGCTTCAGCTTTCCAAGTAGCTGGAGTCACAGGCACATGCTACCATGCCTGGCTAATTTTTTGATTAACTGTAGAGATGAGGTTTCACCAAGTTGCCCAGGCTGGTCTCGAACCCCTGGACACAGGCATTCCTCTCGCCTCGGCCTCCCAAAGTGCTGGGATGACAGATGTGAGCCACCGTGCCCGGCTTCCTTCCCATTTTTAAATGTGCCTTTCTTCCCTGGACGTCCTTTCCCAAGCAACAGTTTGATCATTTCTAACAAATGAGCCAGTGGTTGGAAAAATAAGCAGATGAGCAGTTGACTGGAACGGGTCCTTATAAGGATCTGCTCTGGTGTTGTGCTCATCACCACATTGAGCATGTGAGGTTCTGTGTCTCTTCACGTGCTGGCACTGTGTCTATGCCCAGAGTCAGGATGTGTGTGTGTTTGGATGCCAGTCTCCTCGTGGATCTGAATTGCCGCCTCTACCCATGCCCATCCCACCCCCAGTTTTCTCCATTAACCTCTTTTTCTTTTTCTTTAGACCAATGAGGAAAGCTCAGAGTCGATAGCATCCTTCTCTAAACCAGAGGTCATGAGTAGCTTTCTGCCAGAGAGAGGGTGTTACGAGCTACTCACCATCATAGGTAATGTCCATAGGTACTGTCAGCATCCCCAGATCCCAGATGGATGGGCATCAAGGACCGCCAGCTAGTTAGGCAGATTCATGGCGACCAAACTGGCATTTGTTGTTTTCTTCTGCCATGTTTTCTTTGTGGCTGTGTACTTCTGGTGCCCTGGGCCACCGTCAGTGGGAATGATCGACTGAGAAGGACCTGGTTGAAGAAAAATCAAGAAACGTCAGCCATGAAAGCAACAGGAGCAAACATTTTGACTTGGATTTTCTTTTGAAAGCAAGTCCTGGATTGCCTGAGCTCGCGGGTTTGAGACCCGCCTGGGCAACTTGGTGAGCCCTCATCTCTACAATAAATCAAAAAATTAGCCGGACGTGGTAGTGCGCACCTGTAGTTCCAGCCATTTGGAAGGCTGAGGCGGGAGAATCGCCGGAGCCCAGCAGGTCAAGGCTGCGGTGGCCGGGAGCAGCCACTGCCCTCCAGTCTGGGCGACAAAGTGAGACTCCAACTCAAAAAAAAAAAAGCAAGTCCAGGGCCAGGTGCAGTGGCTCAAGCCTGTAATCACAGCATTTTGAGAGGCTGAGGCGAGAAGATTGCCTGAGCCCAGGGCTTCGAGACCAGCCTGGGTAACTTGGTGGGACCTCATCTCTACAATAAATAAATTGGGAAAAAAAGGTGGACTTTCTTCTTTTTTTTTGGAGTTGGAGTCTCACTCTGTCGCCCAGTCTCTGGAGTGCAGTGGCACACTCACGGCCGCCCTGACGTCAACCTGTAGGGCTCAGGCGATCCTTCCACCTCAGTCTTCCAAGTAGCCAGAAATACAGGTATGCGCTACCACGCTCGGCTAATTTACTTTATTTATTTTTTTGAGTTGGAGTCTCACTCTTGTCGCCCAGGCTGGAGTGCAGTGGCATGCTCTCGAACCCCTGGGCTCAGGCAGTCCTCTCGCCTTGACCTCCCAAAGTGCTAAGATTACAGGCTAAGCCGCCACGCCCAACTTAAATTTTTATTTATTGTAGAAATGAGGTCTCGCCAAGTTGCCCAGGCTGGTCTCGAACCCACGGGCTCAGACAATCCACTCGCCTCAGCCTCCCAAAGTGCTGGGATTACAAGCTGAACCATCGAGCCCAGCCAAGTCCACGTGTTTAAGGAAGACAAAAGCCTGTGTTGTCCTTGTCTTTGTTTATGGCATTCCTCTTTCCTTTCAGGCAAAGGATTTGAGGACCTGATGACAGTGAACCTGGCAAGGTACAAGCCAATAGGTGAATATGTGACTGTGCGGAGGATTAACCTGGAGGCCTGTTCCAATGAGATGGTGACGTTTTTGCAGGTAGCAGAACACAAGCATGGCGCTGGAGGGAGGGTGGGCCCTTGGGTATGGTAGTCACCCAGCAACCTTCTTACACCAGTTCCTGAGGGTGCCCGGCAGAAATGAAGGGAGACCTGGCATTCAGAAGTCATGGAAGCCGGGCTCGGCGGCTCAACCTGTAATCCCGCGCCTTGGGAGGCCGAGGTGAGTGGATGGCCTGAGCCCGCAGGTTCGAGACCAGCCCTGGCAACTTGGCGAGACCTCATCTCTACAATAAATCAAAAATCAGGCGGGCGTCGTAGCGCGCGCCTGTACTTCCGGCTACTCGGAAGGCTGAGGCGGAAGGATCGCCGGAGCCCAGCGGCTCGAGGCTGCGGTGGCCAAGAGCGGCCACTGCACTCCAGTCTGGGCGACAGAGTGAGACTCCAACTCAAAAAAAAAAAAAAAAAAAGTCATGGAAGGTCTCGGTTGAGAGTCTTGGGCCTGTGGACTAAAGATTGGGCTGAAATACTACTTGGCCCGGTTTGTATTTCCCTCTGCTCCAAGTACTTTTTTTTTGGCTCATTTATTCATTGATTACTCGGAGAAGCTAAGTAACTTGGGAAGTGGCAGAGGCAGTCTTGTTCCAGACACAGGGTAGCTTGTCCTGCCCCCAATGGCTACCAGCCAGCTCTTGGCATTCTGTATGCATGAGGCTCTTTTCTAGTTGAGAAGCAAGTTGCTGCCCTCTTGTTAAGCCTAGAGAGGTAGCCAGGCTTGGTGGCTCAGCCTGTAATCCCGCGCTTTGGGAGGCTGAGGGGAGTGGATTGCCTGAGCCC
>NW_007070541.1:22230-27437 GCF_000164805.1 Carlito syrichta
CCGCGGGCTCAGGCAATCCACTCACCTCAGCCTCCCAAAGGCGCGGGATTGCAGGCTGAGCCACCGAGCCTGGCGGAGTCTCACTCCTGTTGCCCAGGCTGGAGTGCAGTGGTACACTCACGGCCAGGACAGCCTCAACCTGCCGGGCTTAGGTGATCCTTCCACCTCCGCCTTCCAAGTAGCTGAAACCACAGTGCATTGCACACTACCATATCTAGCTAGTTTTTGTGATGTATTGTAGAGATGAGGTCTCACCAAGTTGCCCAGGCTGGTCTCAAACCCCTGGACTCAGGCAGTCCTCTTGCCTCAGCCTCCCAATGTGCTGGGATTACAGGCTGAGCCACTGCGCCCAGCCAACAGTGCTTCTCTGAATTGATGGCCACCTCTCGGTGCGCCAGGACAGTTCGTCGTCAGTCGAGTTTGGTGGGTCTGAAGATGGAGCAGACGTCCAGGCTCAACTTGGTAATTTGCAGAAAAGCCTCTGAGTTTCTCTGGAGCACGTGGGACTTGACATTGCTTGGGGCTTGTATTCCATACAGCAGTGGACATGGGGGAAGGCCCACCTGTTTGCCTCGGCTAGGGCCAAAGGCCAGGACCCTGGGGCTCCTGAAGTTATTTTGTTCGTTCTTTCCCACGTTTCCTGTTGCTGTGCCTGGGAAAGGGATAGCCCCCTCGAGGGGGCTGGAGAAAGCACCTCTCAGCTTAGAGCTGTCGCTTGTCCTCTAGGACTTTCTTTCCTCGTTTCTGTCAGCTACATTTTCTCTTATCACAGAAAAGCATCTTTTGTTTTGTCTTCTTGAAGAAGAGCCCTGTACCTGGGCCCTGGCTGGGCTACTCTTGTAACTTCTGAAGTCCTTGGTGAGCGCCTCGTTTTCACCACCTCTGAGCTGGCGCGTGGGACCCTCCGCTGTTGTCCAGGGCTTCCCAGCTTGGAGGGGGCTTGTTTCTTGAGGCTTGTTAGGGTGGGCTGGCAGGGCCCCACTGAGGCAGAGGCTGGCAGGGCAGTGCTGGCTTCCCTGTAGGAGCTGCGGGCCGCTGCTGAGGCTGCTTCCAGGACTTGGAGAAGAGCACCCAGAAAGCTCGAGGTCCCCCATCATCCGTGCTGTTGAGTGTCCCTCTTCACTATCCCTGGCCTCTGACTTCCACTTTCCCGTGGCTTCCAGGGGGAGCTTCATGTCTCCAGACTCTTCAGCCATCCCAACATTGTGCCGTATCGAGCCACCTTCATTGCGGACAATGAGCTGTGGGTCGTCACAGCCTTCATGGCGTATGGTGAGTGGGGAGGCTGCCTGGCAGAGGGGGCTCCTGGGACGCTGTTGTCCGCCGCTGCATGCTGTTTCCTCCACAATACCTCCTGCCTGGCGGCAACTCCCCTCCACAGGCTCCGCGAAGGATCTCATCTGCTCACACTTCGCGGACGGCATGAGCGAGTTGGCCATTGCATACCTGCTGCAGGGGCTGCTCAGGGCCCTGGACTACATCCACCACATGGGCTACGTGCACAGGTGCGTGCTGGGGCTGCCCGCCCTCGGGAGGGGCGCCAGCGTCCGCAGACTCACAGGGGACAGCGAGTGTAGTGAGGTCAGTGGCGCCATGTTAAACACATGGATCGGATTCCGACTTTGCCAGTGAGTTGGGGCCAGGCTTGCAGCCCGTTAGAGCTGGAGCCGCTGACTTCCTCCTCACGAGCAGCTTGGTCTTGAGTGTGGTGAGAGGAACACCCTGTGCCTCCTTCCGCCTGTGCCTTGCGTGGGGCCTCCGCCGAGTGCAGGGCTGTAGACAGTTTGCTGAGTACACGGTGTCAGGAAAACCTCCTTAAAACCAGGAAAGGTGATAGAACTGGACCCCGACCTAACTCCTCATACAAAGGAGGCTTGCATGTAACATGAAACGACACGAAAATGGAAGGGGGCCAAGTGCAGTGACTCACAGCTGTAATCCCAGCACTTTAGGAGGCTGAAGTGGGAAGATTGCTGGAGTCCAGGAATTCAAGACCTGCCTGGACCACATAGCGAGACCTTGTCTCTACAAAAAAATCAAAACACTAGCCAAGTGTGGTGGCATGCGCCTGTTGTCCCAGCTACTCAGGAGGCTGAGGCAGAAGGACTGCCTGAACCCAGAAGGTTGAGGCTGCAGCAAGCTGTGATTGTGCCACTACAGGCCAGCCTGGGTGACAGAGCAAGACTCCAGTTCAATAAATAAATGAATAAATAAATGGAAGGGGCGAGAGGAAAGACTTTTTTGACCCGAGGCAGAGAAGAACTTCTGACATTTTAGATGCGCAAAACATGGGGCAGCAGGTTGGTGAATTTTATTCTGTCAGGAAGGTTCTGTCCAGTAAAAGACGCCAAGGCTGCTAGCTTTTCCAGACCACACATGGGAGGAGTAACAGGGAAATCTTGCAAGTCAACAAGAGGAGGACAACAAAGCAAGAAAAATGGGCAAAAGATATGAGATTTCCAAGAGAGGAAACTCCAGAGACCAGCAGTCACAGGAACAGACACTCGAACATAGTACAATCAGAGGAAAGCAAATGAAAACAAGACGTCACTTCCTGCACATGGGACGGTGGTGGTTAGGAGGCTGGCGAGGCCCAGTGTGGTGAGGATGTGGGAGCCAGCGATCCAGAAAGTGGAAGCTGACCAAATGCAGCCAGCCAGGGCCAGGGAGCCAGGGCCATCAGTGCTGCCCTGGGTGTGCACCTCAGAGAAACCCTCATGCAGGCCCACTGGGGACGCGTGTGTGTGTGTCACTGTCCATGTCTGTGCTGGTTAGAGGCAGTGCAAGTGTTCCTTCCTGGAAGGATGGACAAGCAGAATATGAGGGCCCTTCTGAGTGGAGGGCAGTTGGGAGCCAAGGGGAGACACGTGCAGGTGGCAACGCAGACCAAGCGGGAAGCCAAGACATGAGCTGGGGGAGGTGCACCTCACGGTCCTGCCAGGCCTGCTGCGCAAGACAGCCTGCCCACCCACGTGCAGAGGAGAAGCCGGAGGAGGTGAGGAGGGGTGGTCTGTGAGCACACAAGATGACACAACAACACAGTCAGTGCTTAGGTCTGGCAGCAGGCAAGTTGAGTCGTGCTGTTTTCTCCGGTGTGTGTGGGCCTGAAGTTTTTCATAGGCTTTTTATGTGCATATAAAGTATGCATATCACACACACACACACACACACACACAGGGAAGAGAGCTGCCCGGTCTCAGGTGCAGCCTGCAGGACTGGGTGGAAGGTCCTGCCCGCCCCTCCCCCTCTCCGCAGGAGCGTGAAAGCCAGCCACGTCCTGGTCTCCGCGGACGGGAAGGTCTGCCTGTCCGGGCTGCGCAGCAGCCTCAGCATGATCCGCCATGGGCAGCGGCAGCGCGTGGTCCACGACTTCCCCCGACACAGCGTCAAGGTGCTGCCCTGGCTCAGCCCTGAGGTCCTTCAGCAGGTCTGTGCCGGAAGTCCTGGGCCGGGGCTTCACCTCCCCATGGAGTGGGGTCCCCCAGGGCGGGCCGCTGCCGGCAGGGCACCCCGGGGCCCCCCATGGCATGTCGTCTGCCACTGCAGACGGTGGTTCCCCCAGCGGGCCTGAGCGGCTCCTGGCGTCAGCTCCCTTCGGGGATCCTCCGCGCCCCATGGGCGGAGTGAGCATTGGGAAGCCAGGGTGCCCGCTGGGCCTCTGCCGAGCACGAGGGCCACACACCTTCCTGGTGGGAAAGCGGCTCAGGCGGTCTGGCAGGGACAGGCCTCAGTCCCTCGCGGTGTCCTTGTTCTGCGAGTGAAGCCAGGCTCACGGCGGAACCACGTGGCCTCCCTTCCGCAGAACCTTCAGGGTTACGACGCCAAGTCTGACATCTACAGTGTGGGGATCACAGCCTGCGAGCTGGCCAATGGCCACGTGCCCTTCAAGGACATGCCTGCCACCCAGGTGAGCCTGCAGCCCAGCGCTCCTTCTTGCCTGTCAGACACCGCCCTCTCCGTCGAGAAGTCCCCGTGGAGGACTGTGCTGTGGTGACAGAGCCTGGCAGAGGAGGGAAGCTGGGGTGCAGATGGTCCCACATACCAGACGTCCGCTTGAACCGTGTATGCGTGTGTTCTCTCTCCTGCCTCGGGGAAGCCACCTGAGGGTCACTTTCCAGTGTAGAAGTTCCCGCCTCTCAGCTCGGGCCGCCCTTTTCTAGCTCAACTTTGGGCACTCCCGCCCTGCGAGTTCAGCCTGTGCTCGTGCCCCTACAGATGCCGGCCCTCTGCCCACCCTAGCACCCTGCACAGCCAGCGGCAGAGCCTACCCTTGGGGGACAGGCGCAGGGGAGAGACGTTTCCAGGCTTCACCAGACCTGGAAAGTGGCCTTGGGGTGGTGTGGGCTGAGTTAGCTGGGTCCCTGGTGCCTGGAGCTTGGTCTCAACTGGGAGGGGCGGGTGGGAAGGGCAGCTGCAGGACGAGTCTGGAGACCCCGGGGAGAAGGCCACCCGGGGGGCGTCAAGACAGGCTGCGGCCAGCTGTGTGAGGAGGGGGAGCCAGGAGGAAGCGCTCGGGCAGAGGAACTGCAAGTACAAAGACCCAGAGTCAAGGAGGACCTGGACCTGGAAGACAGCAGCGGGTGTAGACAGCTGAGGTGCCTCAGGGCTGCCAGGTGACATGGCTGCCGGGCAAGGGGCGGCACGAGAGGCTGGAGTGGCGCTGGTGTGGAAAGATCCCTCGAGCCCACAGACTGCTCTGGCCGGCCAGTTGAGGAGCTGTGGGAGCCTGGTACAAAATCAGGGGTGTCCAAGTGGAACGGAAAACGGGGGGATGCTGGGGATGTGCAGGTGCAGGTCTCTGGGAACAGCGCCAGAGGTGGCCCTGGCCAGCTCCCATTCTGCGACAACGGAGACGGCATGTGTCTGCTGTCCAGCACGGCAGCCCCAGTTGCCTGCGGCTGCGGAGCACTGGAATGTGCCCAGTGAGACTGAAGGACCTGAGGTTAAGCCCAGTGTAATGTAGACATAAACAGCTGCAGGTGGCTCGTGGCTGTCACTTGAGTGCAGCTCCAGAGAGTTTCTGTCCCTGGCCTGGCACGTGAGGGCTTTGAACAGCCATCGGCCTGGCCTGCTGCTATGACAGCCTTGGGTCCACCAGGTGTGCGCCCATCTGCCCTCAAGGAAGGCTGCCGGCTGCTGCCTCCACCCCACGAGGCTCCGAGGGAGGGGAACGTGGTGCCTTGTGGCGGGGGAACGGCCTCCCTCCA
>NW_007070542.1:0-2916 GCF_000164805.1 Carlito syrichta
CCCGGCTTAATTTTTTGCTTTATTGTAGAGACGAGGTATCACCCGGTTGCCCAGGTTGGTCTCGACCCCATGGGCTCAGGCAGTCCTCTCACCTCAGCCTCCCAAAGTGCTGGGATCATAGGCGTGAGCGACTGCGCTCAGCCTTGTTGATGTTTTGACTCCCCAGCTTGACGATCTCCTGCGGCTCCCACTGTTTCTGGAGGAGTCCAGATTTCTTTCTGCCCGGAAGCCCTTGAGAACTGCCGTCCTGGTTGGGCCCTTTCTCGTGGCTGTGCTTTTCTCCATCCAGCTGGCCGAGGCCTGGTCGCTGCTGAGTGTGGACCCGTGGGGGGGTCTGGCTTCCTGCGTGGGGGGACCCACGCGCTTCTCACCTTCTCTCTTCGTCCAGGTGCTGCTGCACGAGGAGGCGGGTGATTCTGGCTTTGTCAGCCTGTCCCGCCTGGGCCCCTCTCTGAGGGACAAGGACCTGGAGATGGACGAGCTGGCGCTGCAGGACGAGACGCTGCTGGGGACCATGCAGAGCTACATGGACGCGTCCCTCCTCTCCCTCATCGAGGACTTCGGGAGCCTCGGAGAGGTGAGCGGGGCTTCTCAGGCAGGGGTGGGAGCGTCACGTGTAGGCTTCGGCCCAGATCCCTGGCGGTTTCAGGCACGGCTCCGTCCTCCCAGGACCTGGCTCTGGACGTCCATCCTGAGGCCCTGAAGTCTGTTTTTGCCTCTGTGTGAGAGTCAGGTTGCAGGCTGCCAGAGGATGTCTCATGCAAGGGTTCCCTGGCTGGCGTGGACTGTAGTCTGAGGCCTTTCCCCCTGCCTGGGCCGCTGACCCACATGTCCAGAGGTGCTCCCCTCTGCTTTTGAGCCCAGTTCTAGCCCAGCCAAGGCTTGTCTGCTGAGCATCCCATGTTACCTGGGGTGGGGGGAGCGTGTGAAACCCAAGCTGAAGGTTGAAGTCTGACGGGCCTGTGTTGACCCCAGAGAGGTGGTGGATGGTACCTGAGATGGGAACCCGTGCCTCCTGGTACTCAGACCCTTCTCAGTGCCCTGCAGGTCAGCAGGTCACTGGAGATGATGGGAGGGCCTTCCCGTTGTCTTTCTGGAGCAGAGCAGGTTGTCTCTGGAGGACCAGAATGAAGTGTCGCTGCTCACGGCGCTGACGGAGATCTTGGACAATGCAGATTCTGAGAACCTGTCTCCGTTTGACAGCATTCCCGACTCCGAGCTGTTTGTGTCCCCGCGAGAGGGCTCCTCTGTGAGTGTGGGACCAGGGCAAGGGTCGTGTGGGCGGGGCTGTGTCTGGGCCAGCTCATGGAGTTCTGAAGACAGACGGATCTCGGGTCTTTCTCTTACTCGTAGCTGCACAAGCTGCTTACTCTGTCTCGGACGCCCCCTGAACGTGACCTTATCAGCCCGACGGACCCACTGGGGCCCGGCACAGGCAGCAGCAGAGTGAGTGGGACAAGCCTGGCCCAGGGCCTCAGGAACTCCCGGGTGGCACGAGTATGTGGGGACAGGTCTGGAAGACATGCTTCCAGGGCAGATTCCTCCTGAGTTTTCCCTTCTTTCCTGCAGGCTGAGATGTCTCTCGTAGATGCCCCTTGGGACTTCCCCCCTCCCGCCTTCTTGGAGACCTCTTCCCCCAAACTTTCTAGCTGGAGACCCTCGCGATCGAGACCACGCCGGGGCCAGTCCCCACCCCCACAGCAGCGCAGTGACGGAGAGGAGGAGGAGGAGGTAGCCAGCTTCAACCAGATTCTTGCTGGGGAGCTCGACACTTCCGTGGGCAGCATCCCAGACTTCCCCATGCACTTGGCCTGCCCTGAGGAGGAAGGCACAGCTGCAGTCGCTGAGGTGGCCGTGCCAGCCGCTGGCGATGAGAGTGTCTCCTCCCTGAGCGAGCTGGTGCGGGCCATGCACCCATACTGCCTGCCCAGCCTCACCCAGCTGGCATCGCTGGAGGACGAGTTTCCGGAGCAGCCGGATGACGTGGCCCTGCCTGAGGGCTGCATGGTGCTGGAGATCGTGGGGCAGCCGGCCGCAGCTGGCGACGACCTGGAGATCCCAGTCGTGGTGCGGCGGGTCCCTGCGGGGCCCCAGGCTGCGCTCCTGGATGCCTCACTGGAGCCTGGGCCTGCCTTGCAGCTGCTCACGCCCACAGTGGTGCCGAAGGCCGCGGAGGCCGCTGTGCCCGGGGCGGCCCTCTGGCCTGCGGAGGCAAGGCTGTCGCCGGGCTCAGAGAAGTCGGACGCTGTGGCCTGCCTGTTGGAGCCCAGCGAGGTCCTGGAGCCAGTGCTGCCCAAGGGGCCTCAGAACCCACCTTCCAGCGGAGAGCTGGGCTCTCCGAGAGCTCGAAGGGGCAGGAGGAAGAAGAGCAGGGAGCCGCCGGCGGCCTGTGTGGAGGGCCCTGCTCGCAGGCTGAGGTCGTCCTCCCGGGGGCAGCCTGCCGTGACTGCGGAGGCGACCTCTCAGGCGGGCAGCTGGCAGAAGCAGCCCCAGGGCGAGCGCCAAAGAGAGATGAGGCCTCTCCAGGGCCGGGGCAAGCCCCGGGCTTGGGCTCGGGCCTGGGCAGCTGCCCTAGAGAAGCCTACTTCCGAGGACTCGGAGAAGAGTG
This sequence comes from Carlito syrichta, assembly GCF_000164805.1. Lineage (NCBI taxonomy): Eukaryota > Metazoa > Chordata > Mammalia > Primates > Tarsiidae > Carlito > Carlito syrichta. The sequence goes on from NW_007070542.1 coordinate 2,609, forward strand.
CTGGACAGCCTAGTCCTGCCAGGGAAGGTCCTCTCAACCTCTGCCCCGAGCCGGTTGTGTCGGCCCAAGCTGACCCCATGTCTGCTGACACTGCTTCAGCTGGTGCCACCGCGGTCAGCCCTGCTCTGGCCGACCCTGTGTCGGCTGACCTCACTCCAGCCGGCTCAGAGCCGGTCGACCCCTTCCTGACTGGCCCGGCGCTATCGGACCCAGTCCTGGCTGACTCGGCAGCAGCCGACCCTGCGGTGACCGTTCCCGTCCCAGATCACCTACCACCAGTTGACGCTGGTCCCTGTGGCCCAGCGCCA